>NC_055993.1:73828714-74083714 GCF_018446385.1 Zingiber officinale
CAGATTAACTACAATTTAAAGCAGTAAACAGATTATACCGACAACAAAAGACTAAATCGAAGCTCCGGGTTGTCGGGGTGTCGTTGCAGCACTTTCTGGATCGAGTCGTTAGCAGCTTGTCGCAGGGAGATTACTTAGATTCTTGTGTGTTTTTGAAGCTGCACCTTTACCCTTCTTTTATATGATGTTCCGGGCGCCTGGATCCTTCGGCGCTGAGTGTGACGTGACCAGCCAACGGGATCTTGCGTGTCAACTTGCGAGGGATAAACTTTGGTCCGGGCGGACTTTTTCCAGCGGGTTCCTCACCGCAAACAAAGGTTAGTCCGAGCAAAATCCCTGCAAGGCAGTGTTAGAATAAGACAAAACATCGTAAGAAGAATTGTGATCTTGATGTCAAGTCTGACTGTTTCCAACCGAAATCCTAGGTTGACTTCGCGCTATTGTTCCCTCTACGACAGCGTCCTCACCTACTCCACTCGGAAGATTTACTGTTGTCGTCGATCCTCCAGATCGACTGGACTTTTCCGGACTTTCTGCTGGACATCCGCTTCCCGGCTAGTCCAGACTTTCACCTGGTTCGCGACACCAGGACTTTCCACCTAGGGTTACCACCCCCTAGGACTTTTGCCTGAAGCCATCGACCTGCCAAGACTTTTCGCATAGGGTTACCACCCCCTATGACCTAGGGTTACCACCCCCTAGGGTTTTTCCTTTTGCCTAACCGCAGCTAGGACTTTCCTGAAATACTCATTCAACCATGTTAGATTACACCAACCCTTAACTTTGAATCCTTTGCCATTATCAAAACTCAGGTTCGATCATCGGATGCTTCTCGCACCAACATAAAAGTCATATTATTTGCTTTGAATGTAGGGAAAGCGAGTACTATAAGAGCAAGTGTCCAAATGTGATCAAGAAAAAGGGTCAATTGACACCTAAGGGTAAGGAAAAGCTCAAGGAAGTCGGCCCTGTTGTACAAAAAGGCTAGAAGTACATTGTGTACTTTTCTTACAACTAAAAAGAGCATTATCGGAGTCAATGTCCTAAGGGGAGGAAATCAACCAAGGTCAAAGGAGGAAGCTCAACCCAAGGGGAAACTCTTAAAAGTAAACCCAGGATACCATTTATTAATGAAATTCCTTTGAGTAATGATAAAAAACATACTAGAAGTAATATTTATCATTTTAATACAATTTATCATGAAAATAGGAAGTATAATAGGGTTAAATAAAAATATGCAGCGTATCATGCTAAAACTACCTCATCTAAGACTAGGAAGGTAGATAAAAATTTAGACAAGAACTCTAAGGATTTTAGATATGTACCTAAAAATAAAAATACCTAAGGAAATCAAGAAAAATCAAAATTTAAGGATTTAAGAAGAGAAAAATCAAGTCTTAAGGTCAAGACTTGATAAAATGGAAAAGACCCTTAAAACAATAGAAAATGTATTTAAGGGGTCAAATGAACAAAATGTAGGGATAGATAGGCAAGATCCATTTTATAGCCATAGAGGCTTGTGATACAAACCTCAAGCCAAGAAGGGTGCCCCTTCTTATCATAGAGTTCCATATAACTATGGTACTAACCCTATGTCTAGTGGTCAAGTCAAGGTAATAAGGGAAGTTATCCCTATAAGTAACCTTGAAAAGACCAATGTGACTGAGGCCTTTAAGAAGCCTAAGAAAATCACTAATAAGGTCACAAGGGAAGTTATCCCTAGAGTTAATGTAGAAGAGTCTAGTGTGACCAAGACTTCTAAGAAGCCTAGAAAGGTCATTAGGAAGGTATCAAGGAAAATTACCCCTAGTAAGTACCTAGAACACTAAATAAATTCCAATAGGTTTTGGGTTCGTATAAGTGTATTCTTTACACCCTAGATAAGTTTAGAGAGTGTCAACTCTAATTGGAAGAGTAGTTAACTCAATCTTGATGAAGTTGGCACTTTAGGGCATGTTCAAGATATTGTTACACTTTGAAAATGAGAATGACTAATTAGTTACTCTTTGGAAGAGTAAAATGTGCTAAAATTTAAATATTTAAGCTTAATTAAATAGGCACAATAAGGATAGAGGCAAAATAAGTGTCAAGTTGAGATTTTGACATTTTCTTAGAAAGAAAGGGTAATTTAGGATTTTTTTAGCTTAGCAAATGACTTAAGGATAGAAAAACTTATATGAAAATTTAGGTATCTTCTTTATGCTAAATTTCCATGTTTGCTTGTCCATCATATGTTATGACATTATATTGTGCATTCATATTTTTATGAAAATATCACATGTCATGTCATACATACATCATGTAGCTATAGTATGTTTTCTTTTGAAGATTACTTATCCTTGATTTATGTCATAAATCATCATACATTACTTTAAATTCTTATAATTAAGGACAATGCCATTAGTCATCAAATTAATAACATCCTAGGTGGATGATCATAATTTAAATGTCTAGATAAATATGCATGAATCCTTAGATTAGGGAAAACCAATATCCACATCTCACAAAGATCATAAAGTTAACTTATATGTATTTTAGTAAACATTAGATACAAGTGAGATATTAGGAGGATGAATAAAACTCAAGATATTGATTTAGTGCATCTTTTTGAGTTTTAATTTCATCAAGACACATAGATTATGTGTTATCTAATCATTGGGAAAGCTAGTGTACATGTCATGCACATTTAGCCCAAGGAACATGGTTGGAAATTAGTGTTAAACATTATTTCAAAATACTTTTAGAAAATCATGGTGAAGGATATCTTTTGATAGGAATCACCATTGTATAGTTAAACACAAACTAGAGCAAAATATTGAAGTTTTTAATAGTTTCAAGTTTTGTGTCAATCTTTAAAAATATGATGTGTTTTCTTAGAAAACTATTTTTTCATGAAAGTATTTGACTTAAATAATGTCTAAATAAAATTTGCTGATTTTTAAAAAAATGTAGAATTATTTAGGAATTTCTAAAATTTGGCTGAAAATTGATTTGAGAAATATCAGAAACCCAATCGATCAGTTGATCAATTGGGCATGTTCAATTGATTAGTTAATCAATTGAACTGGATTTTCCGCAAGCAGAAGCTCTCAGAATTGATTAGGTGATCAATTGGCCCTGACTTGATCGATCAATTGATCGATTCAAGTGCTTTTTCCATGAACAGAGCCTCATGGAATCGATTGAATGACTTTGATCAATTGAATCCCAATTTCAATCGATTGAAAAAGCAAATTTTAGCTGTGTTGGTCTAATTTTAGTCCGTTAAGCCACTTTTAGTTGTGTTAACCATCCTTAAGCCTAAGAAATATATTTATATCTAATTAAGGGTAGTTTTCTTGATGAAACAAGAAAGGATTGGTTAAAGAAGATTAAGTTGGAGTTTAGGATGAAGTTTAGTTTCAAAGTTAAATTTTGAACCTTAAAACTTTAAATTTCAGATTTTCTAAAGGTTTAGGAATTCTAAGTCATTGTTGGTGCAATGACAGAAGATTGGAGTATATCTTGAGGGGAAGGTACTCCTTAAAGACATGATTTATTTTTTTTTAAACAATAAAACAATGGAAGGTGGGAAACCTTCATTGTTGTGAATGCTCTAAGATGAGCATTGATGATGAATGTATGCTCTAGGATGAGCATTTGGAGAAAATTAAGGGTATGAGACCTTCATTGTGATGTTGTGAACAACAAGTGAGGTTGTGAACAATATGTGGATAACATTCAGGGGGAAAGTTTTCGATGTGTGTCAAAGAGAAAAATGTAGGGTTTAAGTTAGGAAATCTTCGTTTACCCAAAGGGGGAGATTACTCTCTTGGAAAGGGGAGAATGAAGGAAACCCTCATTCATGATTTGGCATGAATAAGAAGTTGAGGCTAAGATTAGCCTAACTTAAACATATTGTCAAATATCAAAAGAGGAAGATTGTTGGTGCAATTTCGTCAAGGTCAAAGTTGACTAGGTTCACTAATCTTGAGTTGGCTCAAGCTTGAGTCTTGGTGTTTGAATTTTAATATTAGATAATATATGGAAATTACAAGTGTAATTGTTCATATAGGAGATGAATGGTCATAAGTTGACCAGAAGAGTCAAATATGTCAAGGTTGATTGGATACTTGACTAGGAAGTCCTAATTGGAGGTTAGGCAAGGGAAAGACCAACGAGAAGGTTGGGTGAAGATAAAAATCTAAGTGGATTAGTGTTGATCGGACACTTGGTATAGAAGTCCCGGTGAGTGAAGTCGAGTAGTTGAGAAAGTCTTGGTGAATAAAGCCTGGCAGATTAGCAAGCCTCGGTGAATGAAGCCGGGCAGTTGAGAAAGTCTTGGTGAATGAAGTCAAGTAGATTGGAAAGTCCCGGTGAGTGAAACTGGGCAGTTGTGAAAAGCCTTAGTGAGTGAAGGTAGGTAGATGGAAATTCTAGTAAGTGAAGCTAGATGAAAAGCCCTAGTGAGTAAAGCTAGGTAGTGTGAAAAGTTATAGTGAGTGAAGTTAAGCAGAGGGAAATCCTGGTGAGTGAAGCCAGGTGATGAAAACTCCTAGTGAGTGAAGCTAGGCAAATGGAAATCTTGGTGAGTGAAGCCAGGTGGTGAAAAACCCTGGTGAGAGAAGCCAGACAATGGAAATCTAGGTGGGTCAAAGGATTGATCGGACATCTCGTATTTGGAAGTCCAAGTGGGTCATGGAGGATCAAACACTTGACATGAGATAGTAAGTCCAAGTGGGTCAAGGTTGGCTGGACACTTGGCGTGGGGATAAAAGTCTAAGTGGGTCAAAGGATTGACCAGACACTTGGTGACAAAGTCCCAATAGGTCAACGTTGACTAGATGCTAGGCACGAGGAAGTCCCAATGGGTCCACTTGAGTAAAGTAAGTTAGAGTTGCTCAATTGATCAGCCGATCGTTTGAGAGCTGTGTCAATCCATTAGTAGATCGATTGAGTAGTACTGTTGATGCGAGGAGATCAATCAAATAGGTGATCAATTGAGAAGAAAACATGTGAGCACAGAAGGTCTCTTAATCAATCAGTTGATCGATTGGGCTACTCTAATTGATTAGCCGATCGATTGGAGCTAGTTTTCTCACGATGATGCGAGGCGGCCAAAATTGATTGGTCAATCGATTCTGGGGTCTTCTATGAGAACACAGAAGACATTTGCATCGATTAGTTGATCAATCTAGCTACCTAATAAATTAGCCAATAGTTAGGGATATGATCGTTGTGCAGGTTGATTGCTTTGGACTACTAGGATATGCTGAATCTGACATGGCAATCGATTAGGAAGTAAGCCCAATCGATTGAAAGCCCTGAATCTTGAATTATAAAGGTGATGATGTCACGCCCCGGAGGAGTCCCTGTCCGAAGAAATTTCGGCAACATCTCCCTTGTACTGCGAACAATCTGAAGCATTACTACATCACCATATACCTCAGCCACATGCGGCTGGAATAGATAACAATATAGAAATAACACAAACACGCAATTAATATACACCACCTACCTGGTTGGACATAAATGAATAAAAACAACCACACAGTTAACAACAACCCACACGACTGGAAACATGCACAGCGGAAGACACAAAATAATACGAACGTAAAACTAACAACGGCACTAACAAAAATGTCTGCAACCACCAGACGAGACTCCAAAATTCATATCGAAGCATACAATACCAAGTTCACAAAACCAAAACATAAATAGCGTTAGCAACCAAAACCAGAAAAAGAAACTATCCTCGAGTGTGTCGTGGGACTGGCAGCTGGGACTCTCCAAGCATCCATGACTCATCTACCTGTTACCTGGCGAAAGAAAATCATTTTTTGCAGGGTGGTGAGTATTGGAACTCAGCGGGTAAGGAAAGAGATAGTGCATGAACATACATATAACTAGAAAGTGAGCCAAGAATATACAGTCTCATACAGAAATAGCAGATACTACAAAAGACCAAAACAAATGCTCATACCTGAAACCATATCCTAGGCTAGGTATAGTAGGTCAGAACTGGTACTAATCTGCTACATTACTGTTCATAACTACAGAGGTAATAAGCAAGGTATATACCAATTTTCAATGACTAGACATCTACAACGAGAACATATCTCAACACAAGTAAGCATATCAGCATATGTGAACAACGACAGTAAGTAAGCAATAACAACATATATAGACAGCAGCAGCCAAAACAAATATAATAACAACAGCGTATGCACGGATGGTCACTCCCGCCCACCTCTGTGCACCATGACCCCTGTATGGTCGAGAGGCCGGGTCAGTGACAGACTGTACACCACTCCAGCTACCACTCACACGAATGGCCGAGGGGACAGTTGCATAGTAGCTAACTAGCTACATCTGCGACGGGGTCCCTGCTGCTCGTACTCCAGCTACCTCTCACACGAATGGCCGAGTGCGGCACGACAGGACAAGCTGCATCAACTCCAGCTACCACTCTCTTGAGTGGCTGAGGATGCGGCATGCATGCAATGACATGATGCGAACAATGCAACAGTCATCATATATATAAGCAGAAACAGGTATGCTACATGAAGCCAGCATGCTCAACATAATATATAAAAAATAACAGTCAAAGCATACAAACATGGTATCTAGTATCTCCTACTAATCATGGACAACAACAAGAGACTGTATAGATATGGAACGAATTTCTCAAAGATTGCGTGGAAGTATCAAGCGCAGGAAAGTAAGAGTGGAGTCAAGGTAAACAGTCCTTATCCAAAATAATTCATGCACTAAGGTCAAAGTACTAAAATAAAACAAAGCAAGAAGTACCCGCCTTTATACGTAGATCGTGTCCACCATCTTCAATCAACATCCTGCAAATCACGTGATGTACAATTTAACCTAATTTCATAAACAACACTAGCTAAACCGAAACCCAACTTAATTAGGGAAACACCCTAATCCCACTATGAACCTTGATTCACTCAAATCCAATGAATAAATTCTTAATTAAAATCCACACCATTCCAGAACTTCAACAACACACAACGATCCAGAAAATCACCATGTAACACATCAAAATCTCTTGAATAAACCTTGAAAATCCACAGCTGTATTGAAAGTCGGAGCAACATTGAATAGAACCCAGAATTTCCTCAAATTCAAACACAACCGACCACTTCACGGGCATGGAGGAACAACAATTAGGTTTGAACAAAATTACAATGAATCGAACTAACCCTCTAAATCGAACCAGAAATTTCCATCATCTGCAGCTTAAACCACCAGAATCTGTCCGAAAATTCCAGAAACAATAGGGAAAGGCAACTCTAATCCAGACTCAATCCACCAACACATCCAACAAAATCCGCAAGAAGCAACCAAAACAACATCAACTCCCAAAATCTGATGTTGAAAACCAAAACGAGCCGCAAGAAAACCTCAAATCATATCTCGATCAATCAAAATAATCACCACAGTCAGCACATCTCACTGCTTCTATGTACCTAGCCCTTACCTTATTGATCACATAACAAAATAAGGGGAATACTCACCGGATCAGCTAGGTCACAACTCGACGAGATGAGGATCAGCGGCTGTGTGGTGGCAATCGGCGCTAGGGCACAACTGGGGTCGACGTCGAGTAGAGGTGGTCGGCGGCTCTGTGGGTGAGGCTCGGGGATAAGGAGCAGGGATCGCCGGCAGCTGTGTGCTCGCGTGCGAGGAAGAGAGCTCGGGGAAGAAGAAGGGCCGGTCGGCGCTAGGGCACAAAGGCGACGGTGCTGCGGTGCTCGCGTGAGAGAGCGAGATCAGCGGCGTCCAGATACTCGAGAGGGGGAAGGAGATTGCTGGCTAGGTTACGGTGGCGAGAACAAGAGAGGAGGATAGGGGAAGAAGAGATTCGGCGCTGGAGGGGGAAAAGGAGGTGTCGGGTAGGTTATTAAGGTTTGGAGGGATTTTATAACAAATACTTAGGTTTAGTGCAATTAAACCCTAAGTTGATTCCTTAATCAACTCCTACTTCCGGGTATTCCTAATAGGTTTTTATCGGCCCCATTAGTGCATTCTCTCTAAATACATCATACAAGCTCCAATAAAATCCCAGAAAATTTCTAAAAATTTCTAAAAATTTCATTAAGATTTTTCATCCATTAAAACCTTATTATTTAATTATATTTGTTGTCGTATTTTACATTCTCCCCACTAATAAAAATTTGGTCGTCAAATTTACTACTCAACTCAAGAATCCTCATCCAAGGATAACAACTAAGCAATATATATATATACTACCCTATCTTAGTATTTCTGAAATGCTGCAAACTGCACTGCAGAATTTCTGAATTTACTCGATTACTATTAGTCAAAACGAACAACAGAGTATTTGTTTGCCATATTAAAGTATTTAACTTATATACTATGTTCAATAACAAGGACAAAGACCATTATCAGAAAGATCCATCCATCAGGCTATGAATGGGATGTGAGGAGCAGTAATATGAGATGAGGAAAAAAAATAATTACTCCAAAAACAAAGGATATGTTTGATACCAAAATTGGCAAATTCAAATATCTAGGCATATAGCAACAAACCATATCTCCTTCTCGTATGCATTAACTCAAGGAAAATCAATTTTGAATGAGAATCCCACAAATCACTTTTTTTTTCCATCACCAAGCAGCCAATGCCCTTCAAATTGGTTATTCTGTTGTTATCCAATACATTCATTCACATCCAATCCCCAACATTGCCCCTCAGCTACAAAGCAACTCAAGACAAACCAACCACCAGAGGAACAAAGATCCAGATAAGATATATAACCACAATCCAAATTTCAGATCTAACATCCTTAGATTCTATGGAACAACAACTTGATTCTCCATCAAATTCCAACACATTCTATATTAAGTTCATACCAAGCAACTAGAACCTAACGCTTAAGCATCTATGGACATAGCCAAACCCAAGTTATACATGTGCAAAGCAAATACACTATACACTAAAGATAAGCATTTGCATTAGGTATAGAAACAGAATTCCACTTACTACTTCCTATGAGTTAGACAATCGGAACTTAATCCTAACAAGCTAATTCCAAATGAATATCTTGCACCTTTCCAACAACCGAGAACAACCAAAATTTTACCCATTCTCTAATACCATAACCAAAGGTCATTGCAGGAGTAAATGCTCGAAATAGAGAAACCCAAACACCTCCACCATTCCTGCTCTGAAAACCGAATCCATCACAATGCATGAACACAAACCAAAACTCAGCACCTTCACTATACCTGCTTTGTTTGCTTCTCCAACTTGCGGATTAAAAATCCCTTAGAAATATACGAGAATGAAAATAACAAACTCCCAAGTTACCCAATAGACATTCAAATGGTCCAACAATAAACTAAGTAGTGAATCCAAAAGTCATAACAACACTAGAGATATACCTTACTTCCTATAGCTCGGAGATGTCCTGTCGCTGCCTGGTCCCAAAACTCAAAAGTCACATCGAGTGATCAACTTACAAAGGGAAAATAAAACAATCGGAATACCGGAAATCATAAATCGAAACAAGATCGAAATTCCAAAACACAAAAAAAACAAATCACAAAATCTGAAACATAAAAATGGGCTTCACAAAACCTGAGCTCTGATACCACTAATTGGTATCAAATTAACGAAAAAAAAACATCGAAAAATGGCACTGATACCACTAAACTGTCACGCCCCGGAGGAGTCCCTGTCCGAAGAAATTTCGACAACATCTCCCCTGTACGGCGGACAATCTGAAGCATTACTACATCACCATATACCTCAGCCACATGCGGCTGGAATAGATAACAATATAGAAATAACACAAACACGCAATTAATATACACCGCCTACCTGGTTGGACATAAATGAATAAAAACAACCACACAGTTAACAACAACCCACACGACTAGAAACATGCACAGCGGAAGACACAAAATAATACGAACGTAAACCTAACAACGGCTCTAACAAAAATGTCTGCAACCACAAGACGGGACTCCAAAATTCATATCGAAGCATACAATACCAAGTTCACAAAACCAAAACATAAATAGCGTTAGCAACCAAAACCAGAAAAAGAAACTATCCTCGAGTGTGTCGTGGGACTGGCAGCTGGGACTCTCCAAGCATCCATGACTCATCTACCTGTTACCTGGTGAAATAAAACCATTTTTTGCAGGGTGGTGAGTATTGGAACTCAGCGGGTAAGGAAAGAGATAGTGCATGAACATACATATAACTAGAAAGTGAGCCAAGAGTATACAGTCTCATACAGAAATAGCAGATACTACAAAAAAACCAAAACAAATGCTCATACCTGAAACCATATCCTAGGCTAGGTATAGTAGGTCAGAACTGGTACTAATCAGCTACATTACTATTCATAACTACAGAGGTAATAAGCAAGGTATATACCAATTTTCAATGACTAGACATCTACAACGAGAACATATCTCAACACAAGTAAGCATATCAGCATATGTGAACAACGACAGTAAGTAAGCAATAACAGCATATATAGACAGCAGCAGCCAAAACAAATATAATAACAACAGCGTATGCACGGATGGTCACTCCCGCCCACCTCTCTGCACCATGACCCCTGTATGGTCGAGAGGCCGGGTCAGTGACAGACTATACACCACTCTAGCTACCACTCACATGAATGGCCGAGGGGATAGTTGCATAGTAGCTAACTAGCTACATCTGCGACGGGGTCCCTGCTGCTCGTACTCCAGCTACCACTCACACGAATGGCCGAGTGCGGCACGACAGGACAAGCGGCATCAACTCCAGCTACCACTCTCTTGAGTGGCCGAGGATGCGGCATGCATGCAATGACATGATGCAAACAATGCAACAGTCATCATATATATAAGCAGAAACAGGTATGCTACATGAAGCCAGCATGCTCAACATAATATATAAATAAATAACAGTCAAAGCATACAAACATGGTATCTAGTATCTGCTACTGATCATGGACCACAACAAGAGACTGTATAGATATGGAACGAATTTCTCAAAGATTGCGTGGAAGTATCAAGCGCAGGAAAGTAAGAGTGGAGTCAAGGTAAACAGTCCTTATCCAAAATAATTCATGCACTAAGGTCAAAGTATTAAAAGAAAACAAAGCAAGAAGTACCCGCCTTTATACGTAGATCATGTCCACCATCTTCAATCAACGTCCTGCAAATCACGTGATGTACAATTTAACTTAATTTCATAAACAACACTAGCTAAACCGAAACCCAACTTAATTAGGGAAAAACCCTAATCCCACTATGAACCTTGATTCACTCAAATCCAATGAATAAATTCTTAATTAAAATCCACACCATTCCAGAACTTCAACAACACACAACGATCCAGAAAATCACCATGTAACACATCAAAATCTCTTGAATAAACCTTGAAAATCCACAGCTGTATTGAAAGTCGGAGCAACATTGAATAGAACCCAGAATTTCCTCAAATTCAAACACAACCGACCACTTCACGGGCATGGAGGAAAAACAATTAGGTTTGAACAAAATTACAATGAATCGAACTAACCCTCTAAATCGAACCAGAAATTTCCATCATCTGCAGCTTAAACCACCAGAATCTGTCCGAAAATTCCAGAAACAATAGGGAAAGGCAACTCTAATCCAGACTCAATCCAGCAACAAATCCAACAAAATCCGCAAGAAGCAACCAAAACAACACCAACTCCCAAAATCTGATGTTGAAAACCAAAATGAGCCGCAAGAAAACCTCAAATCGTATCTCGATCAATCAAAATAATCACCACAGTCGGCACATTTCACTGCTTCTATGTACCTAGCCCTTACCTTATTGATCACATAACAAAATAAGGGGAATACTCACCGGATCAGCTAGGTCACAACTCGACGAGATGAGGATCAGCGGCTGTGTGGTGGCAATCAGCGCTAGGGCACAACTGGGGTCGACGTCGAGTAGAGGTGGTCGGCGGCTCTGTAGGTGAGGCTCGGGGATAAGGAGCAGGGATCGCCGGCAGCTGTGTGCTCGCGTGCGAGGAAGAGAGCTCGGGGAAGAAGAAGGGCCGGTCGGCGCTGTTGGTGCAACCTTAGGTCAAGGTTGACCTGGTTGACCTGACTCGAGTTGTATTTTGATGTTTGACTTAGGAAGATTGTCGGTGCAACCTTAGGTCAAGGTTGACCTAGTTGAGTTGCATGTTGATGTTTGACACTCGTGGAAGAGTTGTATTCTTGATATGGGACAAGAATAGATGTTTGGGAGATTGTTGGTGCAACCTTAGGTCAAGGTTGACCTGGTTGACCTGATTCGGGAAAAAGTCCAAGTATGGAGACTTGGCACGGAAAAGTCCAGGGGGAGCTGATCATGAAAAGTCCAAGTATGGAGACTTGCCTGGAAAAGTCCAAGTATGGAGACTTGGCATGGAAAAGTCCTAACTGGGATGTTAGGCGGTGTGGAAAGTCCTGGTGAGTGAAGCGAGGCGGTGGGAAAGTCCTAGCTGGGATGTTAGGCGGTTGAAAAGTCACAGTGAGTGAAGCTGGGCATTCGGAAGTGAGTGAAGCGGTGAAAATCCTAGTGAGTGAAGCTGGTGAATGAGAAAGTCCTAAGCGGGATGTTAGGCGGTTGGAAAGTCCCGTGAGAGAAGCCAGGCGGTTGGGAAATCTCGTGAGTGAAGCGGTGAAAACCCTAGTGAGTGAAGCTGGGTGAAAGTCCCGGTGAGTGAAGCCGGGCAAGGGAAAATCCAGATGGATCAAGGGTGATCGGACATCTGGTGTTGGAAAGTCCAAGTAGATCAAGGGAGTGATCGGATACTTGGCACGAAGAGGAAAATCCAGATGGATCAGAGATGATCGGACATCTGGTGTGGAAAAGTCTAAGTGGGTCAAAGGGATTGACCGGACACTTAGCGGGGAGTGCTAGCAGGTCAAGGGAGTGCCCAGATGCTAGGGATGATGTGCCAACAGGTCAAGGTTTACCGGATGTTGGTGTGGAAGCCTTAGGTTTAGGGCTGAGAAGTTTGGATCGGTCTGGTGACCGATCCAGTGATCTGCGTTTGCCCGATCGGTCCGGTGACCGATCGAATCGAATCTGAAGCTAATTAAATGAAAGGTTCAGATTTGATTAATTCTAGTCATTCATAAAGATCTGGTTGATTCTGATAAATCTGTGTAGATCTGGCATGATCTGATCCACTCATCTTGATCTAGCCATCCTGACCATTCAATGGGTTTCAGTTGATCTCGACTATTCACTCAAATTCGATCTCAGCCACTCCATCAGATCTGGATCGATCAGGACCTTCGGATCAAATCTGGGGAAATATAATCAAGCACGCATCTTCTTCTTCGCGTATAATGCCTTCTGAAGTCTCCTTCGCTACTTCTTCTTCCTCCTTCACTAATAGCCGGTGCCAACTTCTCCTCATTCACCACCGCAGGCCAGCGTGAGCTTCATTCCACGACTGGATCAGCTGCTGCTGAGTTGCTTGTTGCATCTGTCCGTGAAGTTGCTACTTCATCCGGGACCCCAGTCGACGAGAAGGCAAGCTACTGTGTTTACATTCCTGTTGTATTTTGTTCTTGCTATTCTCTTGTACTCTTAGCTTGCTGTTGCAAGTGAGAGGTTTCTCCACCCACAAGGAGTTTGATTTAGCCGGTTTTCCGGGGACTCATCCACCGACGGATTGATAGGCTTCGTCCACCTTACGGACACGCCGAGGAGTAGGAGTTTCATCTCCGAACCTCGTTACATCCTTGCGTAGAGGTTTGATTTCTTCTCCTGTTTTCTTTCTGCATTTAGTTTTCGCTGCGCTAACCTTAGTTTGTAGAAAGAAACGCGAGCAATTGGGGTCGGCTATTCACACCCCCCCTCTCTAACCGTACGAAGGATCCTTACAAGTGGTATCAGAGCCAGGTTTGCTCTTCATCGGATTAACACCCGGGGAGCACGAGCTAGAGGATGGATCTACTCGGAGAAGATGTCACCATTCCACCATTCTACGAATGTGGTGACTTCGCGTATTGGAAGGTAAGGATGAAGTACTTTCTTATGACTAACATAATGAATTGGTTTTGTGTACAAGAAGGTTTTATTCCTCCGGTGGATAAGGAAGGAAAACCACTTGAGAAGAAGGAGTGGACAAGAGAACAAATTCACAAATCCGAAATCAACGAAGAGGTAACGAGAATAATTGAATTTTCATTGCCTACTAACATCTTGTGTAAGATAGGTTACAACAATGCCAAGGAATTATGGGATAACTTGGCCAAGTACCATGAGGAGAGCTCCACTTCAAGCCATGAAGAGGAGCCTAGTGAGCCAAGTAGCTCACATCATGGAGGGAGCGAATTGGGAGTTGAGGGCTACTCAACATCCAAGGAAGAAGAGGAGGAGAGTTCCTCTTGTTCAAGATCGGAGCAAGAAGAAGATTCTACCTCCGGAAGGGATGAAGAAGAAAGCTCATCTCCATCCACAAACCTAGGTAACTCAAACACTTTAATTTCGAGCAAATTACATATATTATGCTTTGAGTGTAGGGAGTATGGACATTACAAGAGCAAATGTCCAAAGAGGGTAAGAAAGACTCCACCGGCGCCAAAGGTCAAGGAAGCCGGAGTCCCGAAACGCAAGGGCAAGGAGCACATCGTGTGCTTCCAATGCAAGCAAAGGGGACACTATAGGAGCCATTGTCCGAGGGGGAGGAAATCTCACAAGGACAAGAGACCGAGCACGTCGATAGGGGGAGCTAAGGCAAACCCTAAGGTAACATTTAAGGCACATTCTTGCAATAATAATAAGACTCATGCTAGTAGTTTTATTGCAATTGTCAAGAATGATAAGCATGATAATCTTAGGAATCAATATATGTGCTTAGGAGCCAAACATGTAAGCCTAGATAAGGATAACACTAGGAAAGCCAACCCTAGAATTAACTCATCTAAGACTAAGGAAAATCTAGATAGAAATCCCAAATCATCTAGACACATGCCTAGGAATACCTCAAAGAAAAATGATAAATCAAAACTTGAGGTATTAGAGAAAGAAAATCAAGTCTTGAGGTCAAGACTTGACTCTCTAGAAAAGGCTCTTAAGGATTTGACTCTAGGGTCAAGGGGTCAAAAACCCAAGTCCAAGGACAAGAAAGGTTTGGGTCACAAACCTAAGTCCCAATTGGTCAAGCCCACTTATCATAGTGCTCCATTCGATTATGGAACAAAACCTAGGGCTAGGAAGACCACCACCAAGGTCACAAGGGGAGTCACCCCTAGAGTTGATCTTGATGAGTCCCAAATGACCAAGGCTTCAAAGCCTAAGAGGGTCATTAGGAGGGTTGCTAGGGAAGTCATCCCTAGTGAATATTTAGTGAACCCAATGAGCTCTAATAGGTATTGGGTTCCTAGGAGCATCTTCTCTACCCTATAGATGGGTTAGAGAGTGTCAACTCCGATTAGAAGGGTAGTTAACCCAACTTTGAGGAAATTGACACTCAAGGAGCATTTTCAAGGTTTTGAGAACTTTTGAAAATGAAATGGAATTATCATTTACTCCTTTGAAAAGTTAAATGTGCCTAAAAGATTGGAAATTTCATTTTTAATCTCAATTGGCACAATTTGGGAAAATCTAGAGAACTCTCGAGGAAAAATGAAACATGCCAAGTTTTGAGGATAAATTTGATCTTTAAGTGGCATGAATGAATCTAGAGTTCAAGAAGTGTCAAAATTAGGATTTTGGCATATTAGGGCAATCAAGGGTTAAAGCTTAAGTATTAGCTAAGGCTAAGGATACTTAGATAGGTAATCTAGGTATGTCTTATTCATGCTAAATCTTGTCATGATTGTTTGCCCTCACATGTCATGACATCATGTTTAATTTTATCATTTGATATGTCATGATAATGCTTAGGCTAGTTTTTATGTCATGTTTATTTAAGTTTCAAACTTGATGCCATGACATCATGACATTGGCACATGTTTTCATTTATGATACCATTTTATGCCATGTCATCATCTCTTGCATTAATAATCAATTGAATTGATTTAAGGATGAAAAACACATTTTGATATTGAGATCAAATTTGTGTTTAGAAAATGCATGAGACCTTAGTCTAAGATACCTAAACCCATATCTCACATCAAAATTGCCATGAATGTGTTTGATACACTTTAGATGTGTGTGAGATATTAGGATCATGAATTAGGATCAAGGTGCATAGTTCTTGTACCTAGATGAGCCTAATTCAAGAAATGGAGGATCATAGGGAAAGCTTATGTACAAGTCATGTACATCTAGCCCTAAGATTATGGTCCTAAATTCAAATGGTTTTAAAATCATTTTGAAATTGATTTGAAAAACCTTGATGAAGCTTTCCTAGTGATAGCATTCATCATTGAACATTGTGATACAAAGTTGAGTTAAACTTGAACTATTTCAAAGTTTTTGAACTTTGTATCAAGATTGAAAAATGGAAGTTATTTTCATAGAAAACTATTTTTCCATGATAGTATATGTTATGAGGAATGTATCCTCAAAATTTCACAATTTTTTGAATTTTCTGGAATTTTCTAGGAGTTTCTGAATTTCGGGAAGGAAATTTCAGAAACTTCCTGTCAGAGTCTGGATCGGTCTGGGGACCGATCCAGGGAAGTCCTGATCGGTCTGTGGACCGATCCAGTGAAGCATGTATCGGTCTGCAGACCGATCCAGTAAGAACCAGAGAGCTTGGTGCGATCTGGTGAAGGCCTGATCGGTCTGGGGACCGATCCATGGGGTTTCTGATCGGTCTGGGAATCGATCAGAGCGTGCCAGTTTCTGATTTTCAGCTGTTGGTCTGAAATTTCAGCTGGGAGTTGAGTTTCGGGTTTCTAAAGGTTTGAAACTCTCCAAGACATTGTTGGTGCAATGGTCAAGGGGGAGTTGACCTTTAGGGGGAGTCTTAACTAATTGTCAAGGAGGAGTTGACTTTTAGGGGGAGTTTTTACTCCTAAAGATTTTTGAGGATTAGTGACATGGGATTGTCACTAAGTTGATTGTTGAGTTTAGTATCAAGGGGGAAATTAAGAGTTTCAATGAAAGGTATGGGACTTTCATTAGGAGGAAACTCTTGACCTTGATTCTCTCTTTTTGATGTGTGTCAAAAAGGGGAGAGTGTTCATTGGAGAATTATTGGAGAACCCAAGTTAGGTTATCGGGTTAACCTAAGCTAGGGGAAGAATGTCAAGGAATGTTCGAGGAAGAACATTGGAATTCTTTTTGATGTGTGTCAAAAAGGGGGAGAATTATTGGAGAACCCAAGTTAGGTTATCGGGTTAACCTAAGGGGAGAATGTCCAGAGAATGTTCAAGGAAAGAACATTGGACATTGGAAGATGGTTGGAAAACCTAAGTTAGGTTATCGGGTTAACCTAACTTGATTATGGGTTTTGTCAAACATCAAAAAGGGGGAGATTGTTGGTGTAACCTTAGGTCAAGGTTGACATGGTTGACCTGACTCAAGTTGACTTGACTCGAGTTGTATTTTGATGTTTGACTTAGGAAGATTGTCGGTGCAACCTTAGGTCAAGGTTGACCTAGTTGAGTTGCATGTTGATGTTTGACACTCGTGGAAGAGTTGTATTCTTGATATGGGACAAGAATAGATGTTTGGGAGATTGTTGGTGCAACCTTAGGTCAAGGTTGACCTGGTTGACCTGATTCGGGAAAAAGTCCAAGTATGGAGACTTGGCACTGGAAAAGTCCAAGCAGGGAGCTTGGCACGCGAAAAGTCCAAGTATGGAGACTTGGCACTGGAAAAGTCCAAGTATGGAGACTTGGCATGGAAAAGTCCTAACTGGGATGTTAGGCAGTGTGGAAAGTCCTGGTGAGTGAAGCCAGGCAGTGGGAAAGTCCTAACTGGGATGTTAGGCAGTTGAAAAGTCCTGGTGAGTGAAGCCAGGCATTCGGGAAAATCCTGGTGAGTGAAGCCAGGTGAAAATCCTAGTGAGTGAAGCTAGGTGAATGAGAAAGTCCTAACTGGGATGTTAGGCAGTTGGAAAGTCCTGGTGAGTGAAGCCAGGCAGTTGTGGAAATCCTGGTGAGTGAAGCCAGGTGAAAACCCTAGTGAGTGAAGCTAGGTGAAAGTCCTGGTGAGTGAAGCCGGGCAAGGGAAAATCCAGATGGATCAAGGGTGATCGGACATCTGGTGTTGGAAAGTCCAAGTAGATCAAGGGAGTGATCGGATACTTGGCACGAAGAGGAAAATCCAGATGGATCAGAGATGATCGGACATCTGGTGTGGAAAAGTCTAAGTGGGTCAAAGGGATTGACCGGACACTTAGCGGGGAGTGCTAGCAGGTCAAGGGAGTGACCAGATGCTAGGGATGATGTACCAACAGGTCAAGGTTGACCGGATGTTGGTGTGGAAGCCTTAGGTTTAGGGCTGAGAAGTTTGGATCGGTCTGGTGACCGATCCAGTGATACTGCGTTTGCCCTGATCGGTCTGGTGACCGATCAGAATCAGATCAGTGGCTCACTGATTGTAATCTGATCGGTCTGGAGACCGATCAGGAGGCAACGCAACCTCGCGAGAAGAAAGCCGTGGATCGGTCTGCTGACCGATCCACCCATGGCCTGATCGGTTGGCAGACCGATCAGGCATAGATCAGTGGCTGAGGAACCGAAGCCTAATCGGTCTATGGACCGATCAGGGAACCTCCTGATCGGTCCACAGACCGATCAGGAGACGCCGACAGACGAGGGACCGAAGCCTGATCGGTCTGTGGACCGATCAGGAGGTTCCCTGATCGGTCCATGGACCGATCAGGAGGTTCCCTGATCGGTCCATGGACCGATCAGGAATCTAGCCGTTGCGATGCAACGGCTAGTTCTCTGCTCTTCTTCTTCGCAGGTATAAAAGAGGGCTACAGGACTTCGGTGAATGTTCTCCTTCTGCTACTTCTTCTTCCTTCTGGAAGTTCTCTCCTGCCTGAAGCTTCTGCTTCTTCTGGTGCTCCGAGCTTTGCTGAGCTCAACCGCTGTCGAAGCTTCGCGTGAGCTTCATTCCACGACTGGATCAGCTGCTGCTGAGTTGCTTGTTGCATCTGTCCGTGAAGTTGCTACTTCATCCGGGACCCCAGTCGACGAGAAGGCAAGCTACTGTGTTTACATTCCTGTTGTATTTTGTTCTTGCTATTCTCTTGTACTCTTAGCTTGCTGTTGCAAGTGATTGTGGCGAGGTTTCTCCACCCACAAGGAGTTTGATTTAGCCGGTTTTCCGGGGACTCATCCACCGACGGATTGATAGGCTTCGTCCACCTTACGGACACGCCGAGGAGTAGGAGTTTCATCTCCGAACCTCGTTACATCCTTGTGTAGAGGTTTGATTTCTTCTCCTGTTTTCTTTCTGCATTTAGTTTCCGCTGCGCTAACCCTAGTTTGTAGAAAGAAACGCGAGCAATTGGGGTCGGCTATTCACACCCCCCCTTCTCTAGCCGTACGAAGGATCCTAACAGGCGCTAGGGCACAAAGGCGACGCTGCTGCGGTGCTCGCGTGAGAGAGCGAGATCTGCGGCGTCCGGATACTCGAGAGGGGGAAGGAGATTGTTGGCTAGGTTACGGTGGCGAGAACAAGAGAGGAGGATAGGGGAAGAAGAGATTCGGCGCTGGAGGGGGAAAAGGAGGTGTCGGGTAGGTTATTAAAGTTTGGAGGGATTTTATAACAAATACTTAGGTTTAGTGCAATTAAACCCTAAGTTGATTCCTTAATCAACTCCTACTTCCGGGTATTCCTAATAGGTTTTTATCGGCCCCATTAGTGCATTCTCTCTAAATACATCATACAAGCTCCAATAAAATCCTAGAAAATTTCTAAAAATTTCTAAAAATTCCATTAAGATTTTTCATCCATTAAAACCTTATTATTTAATTATATTTGTTGTCGTATTTTACAGATGATGAGATTCAAACACAATAACGCTTACATGATTCTTCTCCACTACTATTCGTTGGACTTTGAGCTTGGAAGACAAGTGGTGCCGCACTTTCCAACTGGTCCAAAGGAATCTTCAAGGTACAAGAGATCAAACAAGAGAGGTTGTTCATTGTATTTTTGTACATTTACTTCTTGTTTCGAGTTGTACTCTTGTGTGAGCTTGTATGATGTTTCTCCACCTCCAAATTATTCTGAGGAGTGTTTTTGATAGTAGAGAGTGTGCTTGTGTGCGGATCCTTGGATTAGTCACCTCATCTTGAGATGAGTACCAAGTAAATCTTTTGTGTTAGCATTGGAAGAGTTCTCTTCGAGTTTTCTGTTGTAAATCATCTTCAATGAAGCGAGATGAGCTTTCACCCCCCTCCTTCTAGCTCTGGAGTGTCTCAACACAAGATTCTGGAAATTTACTTTCGACCACACGGTCGAAGGGCACAGGGAACCCCACTTTTAACTTGTCCACTGAGGGCACAAAAGTCCAGAAATTTATATCTAACCGGACGATTGAAGGGCACGGGGAACCCCGCTTATAACTTGGCTATTGAGGGTAGTAGAGTGAGTTTGGAAATTTTCCTTTGACCGAATGGGTCGAAGGGCACGGGGAACCCCGCTTATAACTTGGCCTCTGAGGGCACAAGAGTCTAGAATTTTTAGGAGTCAAGCTCACTTGCATTCTCATTAACTATAAACACTCAACCAAAAATATAAATGTAGTACAAGCATACTCTCAAGTTCGATAGAGCTGCACGTGATTACCCTCTAGGGTCGATCTAAGTTCTTCCCTCTAGTGTCTTGGAGGTGATATATGTCTGAAGCTAGCTTTTGCATCACCTTCTACGACCCGTCCCATTGAGGTTCCAGCTTGCTAGCACCGTCGACTGGCTTGATCCTCTTCCACACCAAGTCTCCTACTTGAAAGAATTAGGGGATAATTCTCCGGTTGTAGTTTTACTGCATCCTCTGATGGTATGCCATAAGTTAAGTGGTTGCTTTTTCTTTGCACTCGTTGACTAGGTCTAGCTCTATTAGGCACCGATCAATGTTCTTCGCATCATATAATCTTCTTTGATCGGACTCTTATCTACTTCCACTAGGACCACTTCCTCTCCATCATAAACCCACATCACATTGGGTAGCTCATCTACCCAACTTCCTCCCATATGATTCAGCTTAACTTTAAGGCCCCTGATAATCTCCCGATTGGTGACTTTCGTCTGACCATTACTTTGAGGATACACTATAGAGGTAAAGACTTGTGTAATCCTATAACTAGAATACCATTCCTAGATCTTTCGTCCCAGGAACTGTCTCTTGTTATCTGAAACAACTTGTAAGGGATTCCATATCGGCACAAGATATTCTTCCACAAGAATTTGATGAACATCTTCTTTGTAATTTTGGCTCTGGAGTGTCTCAACACAAGATTCTGGAAGTTTACTTTCGACCACACAGTCGAAGGGCATAGGGCCCCACTTTTAACTTGTCCACTGAGGGCACAAAAGTCTAGAAATTTATATCTAACCGGACGATTGAAGGGCACGAGGAACCCCACTTATGACTTGGCCATTGAGGGTAGTAGAGTGAGTCTGGAAATTTGCCTTTGACTTAATGGGTCGAAGGGCATTGGGAACCCCGCTCATAACTTGGCCTCTGAGGGCACAAGAGTCTAGAAATTTTTAGGAGTCAAGCTCACTTGCATTGTCATTAACTATAAACACTCAACCAAAAATATAAATGTAGTACAAGCATACTCTCAAGTTCGATAGAGCTGCACGTGATTACCCTCTAGGGTCGATCTAAGTTCTTCCCTCTAGTGTCTTGGAGGTGATATATGTCTGAAGCTAGCTTTTGCATCACCTTGTACGACCCACCCCATTGAGGTTCCAGCTTGCTAGCACCGTCGACTGGCTTGATCCTCTTCCACACCAAGTCTTCTACTTGAAAGAATTGGGGGATAATTCTCCGGTTGTAGTTTTACTGCATCCTCTGATGGTATGCCATAAGTTGAGTGGTTGCTTTTTCTTTGCACTCATTGACTAGGTCCAGCTCTATTAGGCAATGATCAATGTTCTCCTCATCATATAATCTTCTTTGATCGGACTCTTATCTACTTCCACTAGGACCACTTCCTCTCCATCATAAACCCACATCACATTGGGTAGCTCATCTACCCAACTTCCTCCCACGTGATTCAGCTTAACTTTAAGGCCCCTGATAATCTCCCGATTGGTGACTTTTGTCTGACTATTACTTTGAGAATACATTATAGAGGTAAAGACTTGTGTAATCCTATAACTAGAATACCATTCCTAGATCTTTCGTCCCAGGAACCGTCTCTCGTTATCTGACACAACTTGTAAGGGATTCCATATCGGTACAAGATATTCTTCCACAGGAATTTGATGAACATCTTCTTTGTAATTTTGGCCAGAGCTTTTGCTTCCACCCACTTAGAGAAATAATTCACAACCAGTAGGAATTTATTTGGCGCCAAAGCCATCGGGAAGGGACCTACAATGTCCATTCCCCACTAATCGACGATTGAGGTCTTCAAAAGCTTCATAGGCTGGTGAGGGATATGTTGGTGCAATCAACTCCATGGTTTTGATGTTTTTACAATATGTTTAATGGAGTACTCTAGTTAGGTCAAGGTTGACTGGATGGCTAGAAAGGGAAGGGTGAGAAGTCTATTGAGTAACTAGTGCTAATTGTGGTTAGGCAAGGAAAGTCCTAGTCGCGGCTAGGCAAGGAAAATCTCGACAAATCGTGGAAACCAATTAGGATTAGGTAAGTCTGGAGGACCCAATATCGAATCCCTAGCGGGCCGATCTGATGCAGAGGCCTGGTGAGCGAAGCTAGGTAGTGAAAATCCTAGGGGAGGTTACCCTAGATCATGGTGATTGAATCTAGGTGGCAAAAACCCTTGGGGGGGGTAACCCTAGGTCTTGGTGAGTGAAGCCAGGTGGTGAAAGCCCTAGGGGGAGGTAACCCTAGGTCTTAGTGAGTGAAGCTAGGTGATACAAATCCTATGGGGAGGTAATGATGTCGAATCTGTCATACCCATAAATCAAATTAACAATTTATATTCAATGAACCCCTTAACTATATAATGATGTCGTAATAAAGAGCCTAGGGTCGAATCTATCGAAGAACTAGCAGTAGGATGGTGAACTAGGATTGTGTATTATTCATATTTTTGGGGTTTTTGGTATGTAAATGGGGGTTTGGGTTTTTGATTCTAAGACTAACAAATGAAAAGTAAAACAAGTATGAAACTAATATAATGCTAGAATAAAATCTAAATAAATGTCAACAGTTAATCCACAATGCATTGTCACTCTACGCTATGAATTTCACCATCAACACAATTAAAATAAGGAATGAAATAGCAAAACATTAAACATTAAATGAAACCTAGAGCATGTAACGAAATGTAATCTAACCTAATTGCATTATAATGAAAATGTGCAAACATCAATAATGCACAAAATTAAACTAAGTAATTCAAACCACAATTCACACTTCAACTTTCAATACCAAGAACTACCCTTGCCGTCACATAAGGGCCCGGAGATGAAACTCCAAACTCCAGTGAACAGTAGCATACTAACGATTTGCTGCTTGCTTTTATAATGAAGATGATGTGAATATTCCATTGAAGAACCTCCCTCACTGGAAGTTGACTGGATATGGAGATGAACCGCCATCGTTGCCTCCTTGCTCTGCCGCTTGAAACCCAAACATTAGAGCCGGCAGAAGGAAGTTGGACGGTGGAGATCACACTGGAGAAACCCCTCCGGCGAGGTGAATGCTCAGAGCTTCACTATCGTCGCTGCCCCTTGAAGTCTGGTACCACTGTCACCACGGAAAGGACTCCAGAGAGCATGGGAAGTAAAGGAGAACATCGGAGAAACCCCTCCGATGTATTGAGATCGAACAGTATCGCTGCCGAAGCTTGCTGCCCCTACTAAGAACGCTTGCTATCGCTCGTCGCTGGAAATCAAAAAGAAGAAGAATGGAAAGGGAATGGCCGGCTGGCGGCAGTGAAGGTAATGGAAGAGAGGCCGCTGGCCGAAGATGTAAAGAAAGGAAGAAGAAGGTTGGCGGAGCTGTGGCGTTGCGAGCCCTAAAACGCGAGGAGAAGAGCCTCTGTTCTGTTCATCCGCGTCAGAGAAAAGGTCAGGATTCTTAATGGGTTTCGGGTTTGGGTCCATTAGAGCTTAGATCCGGTTCATTAAGGGTAGGGTTCAAATTGGGCTTCAAATTGGATGAGTTGGACTTTTGAAGTTGGACTTTTATGATTAGATTGGACTCTTCTTCTTTTAGATCCAAATTGAACTCTTGTTGCTTGGATACATTGGATGATCTCTATGGATAGTCCAGATAGCTTTAAGTTTTGATGAATGGCTGGATGGCTTAAATCTGAGTGAAGGAACAAGATCTCTCTAGATCGGGATCGACAATTCATATTGATTCAGCTTGATCTCCTCCGTTTGACCTCCAAATTAAGCCAGATTCGATCCGATCAAACCCTAATTCATGCCTCTTTTGATTTCCTACAAATCCATAATAAAAAAATGAGATTAAATACCACAATTTGTAGGAAATTTATAATTAAGCCCAAAATAAATTCCTACTCACAACAGATAATATAAACACTAAATTAAGCATGTGAGAAGGTAAAAATGCCAAAAATAAGAGCCACAATAATAGATAAAAATGCTAGTCATCAACTCTCCCACACTTATTCTTGCTCATCTCGAGTAAATCAACAAAAGAAAAAAAACTAAATGCATTCCCATAGAAATTCTTAATCATGTTTAGAAAATAGTGAAAGAAAGTTACCTAGGATTGCCCAATTCAAATGATCCAAGCATTAATGGATTCAATTCATACATTGATTAACAAGCATGATAACTTCAATCCATAATTGATAAACTGAGAATGATAATAAAATAACCTCACAAGGTAAATAATGGTCACTCTCCTCTCAAAATCATGCAATAGTGGAGCTCACTCAAGCTACTCATAGTTCATGCACTACCATATGCTTGCTTTGCTTCTAATCTCCACCACTATATACATAAGAGTGCACAATAAAATAATGAAGGTATTACTTGAAATGTAAGGGAAACATCAATAAAAGCGAATGATAGTGGTAAGAAAAGAAATGAGGAAGATAAAGCAAGTTAAGGGTGGAAAACATGGACATAATGGAATGATACATAGATGAGTACAAGTAGACAATGCCCAAAAAGATATTCCATCCAAACTTCTAATCTAGCTCTCCACAACTCAATAAAAATGTGAACAAACTATACTATAGCTTTTCCATAAAGATCCACTAAATGATACACAATAAAATCTCAATGTTGCTATAATAAAGATGTCACTCACAAAAAATTCTACCCCAAATAAGTATAAAATGACACAATATGTTAAAGCACCAAACTAGCTTTTCACAAATCCAATAAACATGTAGACAACCTCTACTATAGCCTTTCAATAAAAATCATTCATGATATACAACAGAATCTAAATGTTATTATAATAAAGATTGTTACTCATAAAAAAATTCTATCATAAATAAATATAAAATGCATGACATGTCAAAGCAAAGCATTTTTTTTAATTTTCTTTTTTTTTTTCATTTTCGATTCTGTTCACTTTTTTCTCTTCTTCTTCTTTTTTTTTCTTTTTTCACTTTTTTCCTTCTATTTTCGTTTCTATTTTTTTTCCCAATTATTTTATTCATTTCATTTTTTTTGTTTTTTTAACTCAACATGTCATGCCTAGTACTACTCTCTACATCAATAATAGCTCCACAAAAATGATAAAGAGCATGGTTTACCTATGGTGATCAAGCATGATTTACCTATTTCTCTCTTAAATTCTACTAAGCTATTCCTCTACTCCTCCACACCTATTCTTTTTCCCATCCCGGGCAAAATACTCATCATGTACATCCAAGATATCCATATCTAAAAGAAGAATAGAGGGGAATAAATGGAAGAGAGAAAAAAATGAAATGACCAAAGATAAGAGAATTATTCAAGTAACATGTTATAACAAAAGGGATCAATAAAAGCAAGTGAGATAACCTTCATAAAAATCATGCAACCCTATGATAATGTGGTTTCGAAAGAATTAAGAAAGTTCTAGAGTAACATTAACCACAAGTGCATCACACATAAATGGGAATAATAGGCTTAGAAAATCCTCACTAGGTATATAAAAAATTATCATCTCAATCTATCAACATAGAATCCATCACCAAGTTGTAACCACATGTAATCTAAGAATCCAACCATGATAATAAATCATCAAACTTGACAATCAAATTTAACTAGTTTCCATAATTTCTAAAATAATAAAAAGAATGTATAGGGAATTTATTATGAAAACTGACGAGACAAACTAAAAATGAATTACCAAGCAAAAGCAAATAAAGCAAAAAAAGTAAAGAAATATATACAAGTAGAAAGAAAAAGAAGAAATGAGATGGAACTAACTCCCCTGAAATTCTGGTAGTCTGAGTCGATTCAGTTCCAGAAGCCAATCTAGAAGTAGAATGATTGTAGTGAAGTGAGGATTGCTCTCTACACCATTGACTCCTCAAAAATTTTCTCCGATAGCCGGAGACAATTCAGTTGGAGTGTCCACTCCAGAAGCTTCATTATTGTATAGAAAGTTAAGGTCTCCTTCAATTGGTAGAATATGTCCATGCATAATTGACTACAAATAAAATGTCTGAAGTAATCCTATGCACTAAAAAGAGGATGCAATTCCTGCACGCATACTGTGTGAGATGTACCAAAAATAATATCGATATCAACAGAGCATGAATCAAAAGATATGTCACATTCAATAGAATCAGAAATAATTACCTTCATGGAATTTTCTAAGAATTCTAAAGAATTATCAACCTTACCATAGTGAAGGTACCTAGAGGTTCTAGAATAGTGAATGTGGCATCATCTTGATCAGGTAAAGCATTTGGCTTTGAATCACTCAAAAGAAGTGATTTTTGAGTCTCCCCTACACTTCCTTCATCACTAACTACAGACTCAACTATCTCAGGAGGAAGCGATTCTTGGGGCATTGTCTCTACAACACAAGTCCCTATACCTCCATCATCATCAACAACACCTGCAACATCAAGAATATTTGGAACATCATTATCATCAACAAAAATATTATTAGGATCAACTACAACATCACGATACAAAAAACTAGAAGAGGTATGTAGAGTAGCAAAATCAAAGTCAGGAATATCACAAACTCTACAATCCATCTCCTCGGGAATTGATGCAGTAGGTTGATCTGAATGCAATTGTAACTATGTCGATGAATGTGTTCTTTCTTGGAATTATGTTTCTTGTTGTTGTTTAAATTGTTGCAACTACTCCCTAAGATCCTATTGAGGCTGATGGTACTGAAAGTAAGGCTGATAATAGTGGGGCCACTCAGAAGTCCCTTGTTGTGCATTCAATACCTGAATCCTGCAAATGAATTACACTTGTCCTGTTGATGAGTCTGATAATATTGAGGATCAAGCTGATGATAATGGATTTTGGTTGGGAATACACTGGTAAAGGAATGAATATCTTCAGTAATCATCAGTCTAGTCCCATACTGCTGATAATTTGCAGCCATAATCTAGATAAGTTCTCTGGCCTGAGTAGGTGTCTTGTTGACTAGAGCCCCTCCACTAGCTGCATCAACTATACTCCTGCCCATGGGAAGCAATCCCTCATAGAAGTATATAATCAGTAGCTGATCGCCAATATGGTGCTGAGGGCAACTAGCAACAAGTTTTTTAAACCTATCCCAATATTCTTGAAATGGTTCTCCTGCGAATTGTTGGACTCCACAAATACTTCTTCGAAGAGCTACAACCCTAGAAGCAGGAAAGAACCTTGCTAGAAATGATTTCTTCATCTCAAACCAACTGGTGATATAGTTGGGTGGAAGAAATACAACCAATCTTTTGCTGAATCTGCCAGTGAAAATGGAAATGCTCTAAGTCTAGCATCTTCATCTGATATTCCATGTGGGTTCCATGCAGAGCACACCATATCCAATTCTTGTAAATATCTGTTGGGATTTTCACTAGATAGTCTATGAAACTTCGGTAATAGATGTACAATATGCCATAACTCGAAGTCTGCATCCAAATCAGAATATTTGATGCAAAAGGAATCATCCAACAAGTCTGGTGCCCTAAGCTCTCTGAGAGTCATTTCAGTGTTGTTCTTCATGTTGCTTAACAAATATGAGGTCATGATTACACTGAAACTCTAGAACTACTAATAACACAAAAGAGATTTCCTGGTCTTACCTGAAATACTCATGCAAATACAATCAAAAGACACAGGAAAATATGTAAGATAATATGCATGCATACAAGATATGAAATAATTAAGCCCTAACAATATTTTTGAATTGTTCACCAAGGAAATAAAAATAAGAGAGAAAGTAGAAAAACAATCCTAAGATCACCAAACACCGCTACAGCTCCCCGGCAACGACGCCAAAATTTGATGTCGAATCTTTTATATCCACAAATCAAATTAACAATTTATATTCAATGAACCCCTTGACTATATAATGATGTCGTAATAAAGAGTCCAGGGCTGAATCTCTCGAAAAACTAACAGCAGGATGGTGAACTAGGATTGTGTATTATTCATATTTTTGGGGTTTTTGATATGTAAATGGGGGGTTTTGTTTTTGATTCAAAGACTAACAAATGAAAAGCAAAACAAGTAGGAACTAATTTAATGCTGGAATGAAATCTAAATATATGCTAACAGTTAATCCACAATACATTGTCACTTAATGCTATGAATTTCACCATCAACACAATTAAACTATGGAATGAAATAACAAAGCATTAAAAAAAAACCTAGAGCATGTAACGAAATATAATCTAACCTAATTGCATTATAACGAAAATGTACAAACATCAATAATGAACAAATTAAACTAAGTAATTCAAATCACAATTCACACTTCAACTTTCAATACCAAGAACTACCCTTGCCGTCACACAAGGGCCCAAAGATGAAACTCCAAACTCCGGTGAACAATAGCATACTAAAGGTCTGCTGCCTTCTTCTACAATGAAGATGATGTGAATCTTCCACCGAAGAACCTCCCTCACTGGAAGTTGACTGGAAATGGAGATGAACCGCCGCTGCTGCCTCCTTGCTCTGCCGCTTGAAGCCCAAACATTGGAGCTGCCAGAAGGAAGTCGGTCGATGGAGATCACACCGGAGAAACCCCTCCAGTGAGGTGAATGCTCGAAGCTTCACTGCCGCCGCTGTCCCTTGGAGTACGGTACCGCTGACACCACGGCAAGGACTTCAGAGAGCATGGGAAGTAGAGGAGAACATAAGAGAAACCCCTCTGATGAGCTGAGCTAGAATAGTATCGCTGCCGAAGCTTGCAACCCCTACTAAGAACGCTTGCTGTCGCTCAATGCACGAAATCAAAAAGAAGAAGAATGGAAAGGGAGTTGCTGGCTGGTGGCTGTGAAGGTAAGGGAAGAGATACTGAGATGTGAAGAAAGGAAGGAGAAGGTTGGCGGCGCTGTGGCGTCGCGAGCCCAAAACGCGAGGAGAAGAGCCTCTATTTTGTTCGTCCGTGTGAGAGAAAAGGTAAGAATTCTTAATGGGTTTCGGGTTTGGGTCCGTTAGAGCTTAGATCCGGTTCATTAAGGGTAGGGTTCAAATTGGGCTCAAATTGGATGAGTTGGGCTTTTGAAGTTGGACTTTTATGATTAGATTGGGCTCTTCTTCTTTTAGATCCAAATTGAACTCTTCTTGCATGGATAAATTGGATGATCTCTATGGACAGTCCAAATAGCTTTAAGTTTGGATAAATGGATGGATGGCTTAGATCTGAGTGAAGGAACAAGATCTCTCCAGATTGGGATCGACGGTTCATATTGATTTAGCTTGATCTCCTCCGTTTAACCTCCAAATCAAGCTAAATTCGATCCAATCAAATCCTAATTCATGGCTCTTTTGATTTCCTACAAATCCATAATAAAAATATGAGATTAAATACCATAATTTGTAGGGAATTTATAATTAAGTCCAAAATAAATTCCTGCTCACAACATATAATATAAACACTAAATTAAGCATGCGAGAAGGTAAAAATACCCAGAATAAGAGCCACAATAATAGATAAAAATGCTAGTCATTAGGTAAACTTAGGTAACAAGAAGTCTTGGAAGAGTGAACTCCAAGCAAGGTTGATTAAAAGGTTTTCGGTCGACCGTGCGATGTCGACCGGTCCAGCGGATCTTGGTAAATTTAAGTTTAGTTTTACTAAAGTATTTTACGTTACTATTATTGTTATTGGATAATTTAGTATTGCAAAAAAAGTCTTAGTAGATCAGACGATCAGATACTAAGCAGAGAAAGTCCAAATAGATCTGGTGGACTAAATGTTTGGCAGGTAAGTTGAGGTAAGAAACTGGAATGGAGTGACGTGGAGGTCGTGTCTCTGGAAGGGACAATCCTTAGGTCACTTATCCAACTAAAAAATCGGAAGGTTTTCAAGTTGAGTTTAAGATAGGTCTTACTGTCTTACTCATGCATCATTATACTATTGTGCTAACTTTGTGTTACAGGAATATTATTTTTATATTGTCAAACTAACTCTGTTTTACAGAAACCAGAAGGATCGGTCCATCGAACCTAGGGATCGATCAATCGAACTAGGTTGATGTAGAATGGAGTTTAGATCGAGCAGAACAGACTTGGTAGGAAGGCAGATCAATCGAGCGAACATGTGGATTAGTCGACCGAACTTGATATGGCAAGCACAGTTACAGATTCGATCTCGGTAGATGTTGGAAACTGTAGGAATCGATCGATCGATCAAGGTGATCAGTCGACCGATCAATTAATGCTCTTAATTACGCGAAGATCGGATCTTGATAAAAAAGGAAGGTTGGATGATCAGTCGACTGATAGGGTGATCGGTCGACCGAAAGTATCAATCATCTGAACCATTTTTTGATCGACCGAACGTGTCTTATAAAAGGACCTTGAGTTAGTATCGATAAGAACTACTTCTATGCAATCCTCTATTTGTGCTTCTACTGTTTTGCGCCTCAAACTACACGTGCAATCTGACACGCCAAGAAGTGCCAACAAGCTTCATCTTTTACTCTTTATCGGTATACTTTACATTTCAGTTTGCATTATTTACAAGAAGATAGTAGTATGTTACTATCATTCTTTCCATTGTACGAATTGCTTCTTACCAAGAGTTTCAGGAAGAAGAATTATAGTGAATTACCCAATGGTGTGATCAATGATTGTGGGTCTTGGAGTAGGAGTCAATATAGGCTCTGAACTAAGTAATCAAATGAGTCACTTGTATTGCTTTTACTATAATATTCCATTGCTTATTCTGATTCGCTTTTACGATAAAAAGAAATGATTTTTGACTAGCAATATTCACCCCTCCCCCTCTGTCACATTTTTGATCCTTTAGGATATTCTGATATTTTTGATACGATAAGTGGCAACTGCCAACTTTGTCAAGTCAGCTTATAAGGTGGGCTAAAAATATTCGGCTAGCAAAATCTTCCTATAGAGTGATCAACCACCCGCATGGCTTCTATAGGAGCCCTGATGGACTTCTTATAAAACTTATTGTACATCATCTGACCTAAGCACTTAAGTAAAGGGAAAGAAGAAACTCTTTTGTACAAGTGATCTCCTACCATGGTGAACCGGCCAGAGCTCTTCTTGAGCATTTGTACTTGTTCCGGCTTGACTGGTAAAATTTCCTACTCGAGGAAGGAAACCAACAAGGTTCTCCAATCATCACGTAACTCCAAATTTACTTGCCTCTCAATGTGAGCTACCAATAATGTATGTTCCACGAGCTTGTCCAGCACCCAAGGAACAAGGGAGCTTGCCAACTTGGCTAACTCATCATCCTTCTGATTATCTATCCGGGGAATCTTCTATAGTGTTATCTCCTAGAATTCTGCCTTCAATCTTTCAAATGCCTCTACATATAATTTCAATCATCCGCTGTTGACTTTAAACTAACTAGCTACCTGCTGAGCCACCAACTGGAGTCTAAATATATCAGCACACTCCGCTTAATTATTTGTAGCTCGGTAGCCCAGCTGAATGGATAACTACATTCTTTCTTTGTGGGGCAATATCATGAGTATCCCTATTCCACTACCTTTCTGTATGGATGATCCATCAACATAAATCCTCTAAGTTTCCTCAAGCTCCTAGTTTTGCGCTTTTGTCAGTAAGTCAGCTAAGGCTTGGGCCTTGATGGTCGTCTAAAGTTGATATTGTATTTCAGATTCACTCAACTATGTAGTCCACTTGATGAGCCTCCTCGAAGCCTCTAGGTTAATAAACACTCAACCGAGTGTACTATTAGTTAATACAATGATGGGGTGAAAAAGAAAATAATGACATAGTTTCTGGGCAGCTAATACCATCCCAAATGCTAATTTTTTGAGAGTGGTGTAGCGACATTTAACATCCTTCAATAAATAGATTAAAAAGTATACTGGTTGTTGCTCACCATCTTCCTACCTCAATTAAATTGACCCCAGAACCCACTTAGTGGTGGAAAAGTGTACCCATAGTGGCTCGCCAACTATGGGATTAGAGAGGATAGGTAGATTAGATAGGTAGCCCTTGAGATCCTCCAATGTTTTGTCACACTTTGCATCCTACTGAAACATGGTGGCTCAGCGAAGTATCTTGAAGAAGGATAAATGAGATCGGATGATCTTGAGATAAATCGGGATAAAGCAGTGATCCACCAGTTAGCCACTATGTTTCTTTCAAATGTCATGGAGAAGACATGTTCCGGAGGGATTGCACCAAGCTCAGATTGGCTTTGATCCCCTGCTCAACTACCATGTAGTTGAGAAAGTGCCCACTTTTGGCTCCAAACAAGCATTTGTTGGGGTGAGCTTGAGCCCATAGGCTTATAGGTATTTTAGGTCTCATCAATATTCGTAAATAAATTTGTCGCTATGAGGGATTTGATCAGGATGTCGTCCACGTACACCTCCATGTTTCTTCTGATCTAATCTTGAAACACTTTGTTCATAAGCTATTGATACATGAAACTTGTATTCTTCAATCCGAATGGTATAATTTTATAACAGTAACCCCCATTTACAGTAATGAAACTAACCTTTTCCTGGTCCTCCTCGGCTAGTGACACTTGATAATATCCTTGATAAGTATCTAGCATGCATATTAGTTCACATCCTAAGGTTGAGTCCATCACTTGGTCAATGCATGACAAGGGGTAATAATATTTTGGGTATACTTTGTTCAAATCTCAGAAGTCGATACAGATATGCCATTTGTTTTCTGGCTTGGACACCAACACTATATTGGCTAGCCATGCGAAAAATTATACTTTTCGGATGTGGCCGACTTCCAATAGCTTGTCAACCTCCACCCGAATGATTTTGTTCTAATCCATACCAAAGTCTTTTTTCTTTTACTTGACTGGCTGAGCCTCCAGAAGGATATAGAGTCATTGCTCCATGATAGTTGGGGGCACGCCTGTAACTTCTTAGGGTGTTCAAGCGAATACATCATGGTTGCATGTCAAACATATGACCAACTCCTTTTTGAACTCGAGGGGCAAGTCGGCAGGTGACCTCCGGTCGGCCATGGTAAATCTGCACTTCTGCTTTATCTTCATTGAGCAGTGCCGAGGGAGCCTCATGTATTGCATTTACCCCTTATGGTTGCACCTTGAGGGCCTTGTAAGTCTCAATTTTGATGACGTCTATATAGCACTTGTGCGCCACCAGCTGATCTCCCTTTACTTCGTCTACCAAGTCATCGACTAAGAACTTGATTTTTCTGACAGAAAGTTGAGATGACAGTTTGAAATTTATTTAAAGCAGACCTACCCAAGATTACGTTATAGGTTGAGGGTGCGTCTACCATAATAAAGGTGGACCGCTGAGTCCTCATTAGAGACTCCTCTCTGAGAGAAATGACCAGCTTGATCTATTTGAGTGGTTGCACTTCATTCCCAGTGAACCTATATAGCGGAGTCACCATGGGTTGAAGTTCTCCTCTTTTAATTTGTAATTGATCGAACACCTTTTTAAAGATAACATTCACAGAGCTTCCTATATCCACAAAAGTCTGATGCACATTATGGTTAGCTATTACTACTTTGATGATTGGGGTGTCGTCGTGGGATACTTCTCTCCCCTTGAGGTCCCTAGGACCAAAACTAATCTTTGGTCCCCGCGCTTGCTCTCGGCTATAACCAATCATGTGGATCTCCAATTGGTATACATGTGACTTCTAGGCTCTGTTGGAATCCCCATTGGTCGGACTGCCAGCTATTATGTGTACGTCTCCCTGAGAGACATTGTCATGATTTTCCTCTTGTCGAGTTTGAGGACGTTCTGGCTCGACAAGGGTAGGGGTTGGAGCTCAGTTGTCTCGCTGTTGGGGCCTTTATTGGGACCTATCGACCTTTGTGGGGCTTCAACTCAAAGGTCTGTTAGGTCATTGGTAGCACCTATTTTCTTGAGGGGGAGGTCGATGTTGAAACCCCTAACGAGCTGCTCGGCGCATCTCCTAATTATACTGATAATAGCCTTGAGTATCATGGGTTCTTGATCGGTGATAAGTACAGAAAATGGGGACCCACCGACGGGGCTTGACAAATGAAGTTTGGATAGCCTCCACATGTTGGATCATGTTCGGTCTTCGATCTTGGTGATGGGGGCCCATTCTAGACCCTTAGGTTGAGGAGGAGGGGGAGGAGCCTTGCACTCTATAACAAGGACTTACATGGGTGCTGCTACTTCTCTCTTATGGATGGTTTGTGACTTTTCTACATTGATGTACTTGGTTGCTCTTCCCAATAAATGGTTGAAGTCCTTAGGAGGTTTCTTTATTAAGGATCGAGAAAAGTCTCCATCCGTGAGTCATTGTGAAAAAGTACTCACTAGAATTTCTGGGGTGGCTGAGGGAACACCCATGATCACTTGATTAAAATGATTAATATACACCCTCAGTGCTTCCTTTAGTCCCTATTTGAGGGAAAATAAGCTGAGAGTGGTCTTATGATACATGCGACTGCTAGCGAAATGGTAGAGAAATGTCTTCCTAAACTCCTTGAAGCCATTGATAGAATTCACCGGGAATCAATTGAACAATTTTTGCACTAAAACAGATAGTGTTGTCAGGAACACCCTGCACTTGACATCATCTATATATTGGTGTAGTATAACTGTATTTTTAAATTTGAGTAAATGATCTTCTAGGTCTATTGTGTCTCTATATCCTCCAATAGCTAGGGGTAGAAAATGGCACGGTAACATATCTTCCAAAATATCTATGGAGAAAGGCATGCTTAGTCACTTGGGTGAGCTACTAATAGATAGAGCTTCCCCTTTCTTAGATTTTGTGCAAGGGCATCCCTTGAGGAGGCCCCTTGAGGTCTCACGGGCTGACCATTATCCTTGAAGGGTGTGAGGAACAATACTCTATGATAAGTGATTGGGGATGGTGGAGCAGAGGTGCTGTGCTACCGCAAGTACACAGTTACATCGTCAATAATAAAAATATTGATCCCACAGTGACTGTTGATTAAACACTAGTTAAATTAATACGATGAATTATCTAGATAGTTGAATGTTCAGAAAAGTCTTGACAGCTAAGGTTGAGAAGGAGAGAGAGAGAAAGTTGAGAGAGCAAGAGAGAGAGAACGAGAGATAATCTTGAGAAGGGATAAGCTTTGGGAGATAGTTTCTAGGATTTCAGTTTCATTATGATGCCGATTAATGTCCCTATGAATTGTTCATTCCCTTATCTCCATGTTTACACTCTTGTAAGGATTTTAATAATGTTACCAGTGCAACCCTGTGACGGCCTCATCGGAGTGTTCTCCCCATTGGCATTTAGTGCTACTAAGTAGAGAAGATAATGTAGAAGGTCCAATTTAAGGGTTACCCTTTATCACCGAGAATCCCTCGGTCATACGATATAGATTACATAAATCACTTCCTAGTATAGAATTGATGAAAACTCATTACACTCTAATTAGCTAATCCCTTGTGGAGGATTAGCTCCTAATTCACGGTGATACTTTAGAAAGTCTAGTTAAAGGGTCACCCTCTGTCACTGGGCCTCTCAATCATACAATCTAAATCACCTCCTCTATACAGTAACTAATCCCTCATATTAACATGTTTACACCATTCACATATTTCATCAAACACTTACAAGACATAAGACACATAGAACATGGTATAAAGACTTCATTGAATAAGAAAATGATATATACATAGTTCATACATCAATCAAAATATCATAATCACTTCCTATATCCTAGATCTAGAGATCTACTCTATTGCAAAGGATTTACAATCAAGAGACAAAAAATTAAGCATCCTACAATCCAAAACATTAGAAAGAGAAGAGAGGAATACTTATCTATGTGCCGCCGATCTTTTTGCTTGCAATCCTTGCGCCGGAGGTAGACGGATCATGAAGATCAGTGAAGATGGAAGCTCTAGGGTTTCCCCCTAAGGGGAGAACCCTTCTCCAAGGAGAGGGTTTAAGTCCCAAACCTACGTGGGGGTTGTGCTAACCTTTAGTTAGAATCCCTATACGATTTTAAGCATGGAGTTAGGTAGATGAACAATGCATAGGGGCATTAACTAGCATTGTAACGAAATCGGAATCCTAGCATCTATCATCTATCCTCTTCCAAGATCATCTCTTATTCCTTCTCTCTCTCCTTCTCATTAATCTTTCTCTTACTCTATCTTTTCCAACCAACCTTTCATCTATCTAGGGAATTCATTGTGCGAAATCAACTATTGCTTAATCAGCAATTCCTGTGGATTTGACAATCTTTTATATTACTGATGATGTAGATGTGCACTTGCGACTTAGTAACAATGGTCATATCTTTTAGCATGACTAGACCATGTTATATTCTATTGCACTCTAAATAAAAAGTTATAGATCTTGAATTCAGATACATTTTGGTATCTTGAACATCTCGTAACTCTAACCGAGAACAAAATTATGATCATTTTAAAATTAGTTTGCAGTCTACCTAAGATTCAACATAGTCCTATTTTTGCAAGACACGATCCCTCCCTTGTTTTCTCTGGCACGGTCATGCCTTTTGACATGACTTGGGCATGAATAAACTTGGGTGTAAAGACACGGTTGTGCCAATTGGCACCGCCAACCCCTGATTTAGCTTTAGAAACCTGGCACGATTGTGTCATTTGACATAACCTGACCCTGATTCAGCTTTGGAAGGGGGCAAGACTGTGTGATTTCACGCAGCCACACCTCGGATGGCTGCTGGTGGGAGGCACGACCATGACTCAAGGCATGGTCTACCCTAACTTTACTTCGGGAGAGGGAACACGACCATGCCAGGGGGCGCAACTAGGTTCCTGATTCTTCACAAGTTGCTTCAATATGCCTTCACTGTATTTTCGTTCCAATTTATGTCCTATCAATAAAAATATTCAAAGAGCGGATCTCCAAACAAAATAAAATAGAAGTATGATATAACAATAAAATAGGGTGCAACAAACATAAATTATATTCATAAAATATAAGTAGATGTGCGTTAAAGAATACCTAGAAACATATATAATCTACGCACATCACATCTTCAGACTTAAACTTTTGCTTGCCCTCAAGCAAAAGCTACATCTAAACTCATGTGGTAAAATAGTCTATCGTAATCTCTAGCGAATCAGTCTAATCCTATCAAATAATTTCATTGGTGAGCATGATATAAAAATAGTTTGAATATAACCTAGGAAATAGTTCTCCATACTCAGTGTAATAAGTGGCCTAAAATTTTCAAGTTTCAATCCCTAAGCCTAGTCAAGTCTGTAGGTGTAGCGGAGGCCGACAAGAGGGAGGTGAATTGCTTCTGAAAAATTAAAACTACCATCCTCGGTTCTTTCAACTCAAAAATAAAGCAACTATAATAAAATTAAGAGCAGAAATAAAAGGAGACAGAAATTTAACCTGGTTACAACCAAGAGGGTTGTTAATTCAGGGAAGTAAGAAAAGCACAGTAGAAGATCTCCTTTGCTGAAGGCGGAGAAGCCTTTTACACACTTAAAATGCTCACTAGTTGCTAGAAAAGACTACAGAATTGATTGCTTGAGTTTTTTTATTTCTTTCCTAGCTCCAGGGGCCTTTATATAGCTCCTGGAAAGTCTATCCCGAGGGTCCAAGGCGCCTCCAACAAGGTCCAAGGCGCCTCCAACGAGAGAGGGGATAAAACTTTATCCAAACAGCTCAACGTTCATTTCTGTCGGGTCCGAGGCGCCTTTAACAGGGGTTGAAGGCCCCCTTAAGCTGGAGGCGCCTCCAAGCCTGATAGAGGCACCTCCAAGATGGCTGGAAGCATTTTCCAGCTTGAATGCTTCTTCGCTTCGTCTTTCGAAGTCTCGTTCTTTTGGGTGATTCCGGCCAACCGAAATAGGGCTCACCCGAACCCAATTTCCGGCCTTCTCCTCGAGCAGGCTTCCGTCCGGCTTCTCATCCCTCGAACGCCACGTACGTTCTTCTCTTCCACCGGAGTACTCTTCCGCAGCACTCTCGTCCTTCGGACGCACTGAGCCCGTCGGCTCCCTTCCCGTGCTGTCCTTCTCGCTAGCTGCGTCTTCCGCTCGACTTCCTGCGCTCTTAAGCTCCTGCAGACTCAGACATAGGGATCAAACAAAGCATGACCTAACCAACTTGGTTGATCACATCAAAACACCTACGGGGACCAACAATCTCCCCCTTTTTTATGTCAACTTTAAGTTAGGGTTAAAATAGACAGAAAAGTAATTTTAAAAGAAAATTACTAAACAAACATGTTAAGCATCAGTTTGCAATAAATAAAATTGCAACTACTAAATTAAGAGTTAACAAAAAAAAATAATTTAATTTTAAAAAAAAAAATTCTCCCCCTAAACATGTACTTCTCTAAACTTGTACTTTTCTCTCCCCCTTTGATCACAGCAAAAACGGGGTAACAGAAAAAAAATTTTAGCAGAAAAAATTTTTAAGTTAGAAAATTTTCTAATTTAAGATGAAAAAATGTCTAAGTAAACTGAATTTATAGAATTTTCAAAAAATAGAATTTTGTTTAAAAAAAATTTCTAAGTAAAATGAAATTTTTGGAAAAAAATTCTAAGTAAAATTTCTAAGTGACAAAAGAATTCTAACTAAAATGATTTGTTTGAAGTTTTCAAAATTAATTTCTAAGTCAAAAAATTGATTTTTAGAATTAAAAAATTCTAAGTAAAGCTTTCAAGAAACATTTTTCTAGAAAAAATGAATTTCTAAGGATATGTTTAAAAACTTTTCAAAGCATTATTTAATTCTAATTTTAATACTTTTATCAGAAAGTTAATTAAACATTTTTATTTCGATATTTCGGCTTCCAGGTCGTGGCGAGGCATTAGGCCTTCTTGGTTATTGGAGCAACAACCACTTCCTTAGACAAAACTTCCATAAAGAAATTCAAAGTTTAATTTTATTACCGTAAGCTTTTAAATAAATAAATTAATTTAGCACAGATTTCGGAACACAATAGAGGTTCCTTCCTACAGGGTTATTAAAAAACTTAGGGGGTACATATCCTTTAGGTATTCTTCTAAGTTGGCCCTGATATTTTCTTATATACCAATTCAATTTTCCATAAATTCTAACTTTTGATTTTGGAAGTCTATTTAAGCATGCATCAGTTTTTAAATTCTTAATTTCTAATTTTAGATTATCATTTTTTGATTTTAGATTATCGTACATCTCAAGTGAACATGCTTTTGCTAATTTCAATTTCAATTCAGCATTTTCTTTTTCTAATTTGAATAGGTCTTTAGAAACATACTTAATAAAGCGAAAAGTCTGAGTAGGGGTTAGATTGCGTACCTGACTTACCTCACTCAGTGACACTCCCCCTTCATCGTCACTTTCTTCTAATGATGTTCCTCCCCCTTCATCTATGCTCATCTCTAAGCTTGACTCTTCTTCTATCTGATGGTTAGTCATTAGCGCTAACCCGGAGAAGGCTTCGATGTATGATTCGGAAGACGACGAATCTGACCAAGTGGCCTTTAGGTTCTTGTGCTTGGAGGATTCTGGCTTCTTGAACTTGACCTTTTCTTTTTGCTTGCTCTTTAATTTCGGGCAATCATCCTTGATGTGCCCTTCTTCGTTGCAGTTATAGCAACGAATCATTCTCCTTTTTCGCTCATGCTTCTGCGATCTAAATTTGTTAGATTTAAAAAACTTATTAAACTGTCTTACCATTAATGCAGCCTCGTTTTCGTCGATCGAGGCTTCAGAGTCAGAACCGTTTGCTCTTGCCTTCAAAGCAATGTTCTGACTTATCTTTTCTACTCCAATGGGCTCTGTAATTCGAGATTCATGAAGTTCAAAAGTTGAAAATAGATTTTCTAGAGTACTTACCTCGAAGTCCTTAGAGATGTAGTACGCATCTACTAAGGATGCCCATTATTGAGTTCTCGGGAAGGCGTTGAGCGTGTATCGGATCGAGTCCTGGTTCGTTACTTGTTCTCCAAGATTGGTTAGTTGCGTGATCAGCTCTTTGATCCTTGCTTGGAGTTGTGCTAGTTTCTCTCCTTGGTTCATCCGGAGGTTCATCAATTGGGTCCGAAGGATGTCGCACCTCGCTAGCTTGGCTTCCGAGGTACCTTCATGAAGCTCCAAGAATTTTTTCCAGAGGTCTTTCGCGGAGGAGTAGCTTCCGATTTGACTTACCTCTTGTGGTGGCAGCACGCTCAGCAGGTGAAATTCTGCCTTTCCGTTGGCAACAAACTCGGCCTGCTCCTTCTTACTCCACTGATGCTCTTCTTTGTCTTTCAGAACTTCAAAACCATATTTCATAGTTAGTAAAATATCGAAGTCGGTTTTAAAGAATACCTCCATCCGGTGTTTCTACATCACGAAGTCTCCGTTAACTTCGGGGGATGAATATTCACTTCGGCCATCGTCTTGATTGTTTTTGCTTCAGTCGGCAGTTAGTCCTTCTGAGGCGGTCTGGCTCTGATACCAATTGTAGGTGCAGCGGAGGCCGGCAAGAGGGGAGTGAATTGCTTCTGAAAAATTAAAACTACCCTCCTCGGTTCTTTCAACTCAAAAATAAAGCAAGTATAATAAAATTAAGAGAAGAAATAAAAGGAGACAGAAATTTAACTTGGTTACAACCAAGAGGGTTGTTAATCCAGGGCAGTAAGAAAAACGCAGTAGAAGATCTCCTTTGCTGAAGGCGGAGAAGCCTTTTACACACTTAAAACGCTCACTAGTTGCTATAAAAGACTACAGAATTGATTGCTTGAGTTTGTTTATTTCTTTCCTAGCTCCAGGGGCCTTTATATAGCTCCTGGAAAGTCTATCCTGAGGGTCCAAGGCGCCTCCAACAAGGTCCAAGGTGCCTCCAATGAGAGAGGGGATAAAACTTTATCCAAATAGCTTAACGTTCATTTCTGCCGGGTCCGAGGCGCCTTCAACAAGGGTTGAAGGCGCCCTCAAGCTGGAGGCGCCTCCAAGCCTGATGGAGGCACCTCCAAGCTGGCTGGCAGCATTTTCCAGCTTGAATGCTTCTTCGCTTCGTCTTTCGAAGTCTCGTTCTTTTGGGTGATTCCGGCCAACCGAAATAGGGCTTACTCGAACCCAATTTCCTGCCTTCTCCTCGAGCAGGCTTCCGTCCGGCTTCTCGTCCCTCGAACGCCGTGTACGTTCTTCTCATCCACCGGAGTACTCTTCTGCAGCTCTCTCGTCCTTCGGATGCACCGAGCTCGTCGGCTCCCTTCCCGTGTCGTCCTTCTCGTTAGCTGCATCTTTCGCTCGACTTCTTGCGCTCCTAAGCTCCTGCACAATCAGACACAAGGATCAAACAAAACAGGACCTAACCAACTTGGTTGATCACATCAAAACACCTACGGGGACCAACAAAGTCATCATAGGACTATGTTCCTTATGCTTCCAATGATAGACACTTACTTGCCACACATATGGTTCATATCTCTCAAACTACGCAAGGTCTTTAAGGATTACTTGGAATTAAGAAAAACCTAACATTTATTTCCCCAGTAACCTAACTACGTCTCAAAGGGGTAAATGATTAGTTTTCACTCATGACAACTGTTTTCTATCCCTTATTCATATGAACTTGTTTTGTGCTTTAAAGGTATAGAACCAACACAAATGCAAATATATAAATACAAATGCAGGGATTTTATTTTTTTTCAAGTGGGTTGCCATGATTCGAGATCATGCAGTAACCAAAATATAATTGAGAGGTCACCTTAGAAACACAAATAGTAGTCTAATTTTATGAATCATGACTATTTTCAAAGTTATCTACCATTAAAATTAGACAAAGTGTATAAAGATCCTAAAACAAGGTCAATACTCAAATTTTAACAGTAAAAACACTACTCACTTCATGCTAACATAGATAGAAAAAGATAAATCACCAAACATACTATCACCATATGTCAACAATAAACCACATGAAACTTAAAACAAGCGTGCTAATATTTTTTCATTAAGGAACAAACAATCATTATGTGATGTATGATACAACTAGAAAAAAAAATATTATATAAAAAAGAAATATGAAAAAAACTAATCTAAGCCTAATACATCCTCCAAATTTAAAGTTTTTATTATTCCATTGAAAACTAGAAATGTGATTTAGAGGAGGTTATAAAGTTAAGGGAGTTACCAAGTGATGAGTTCTAAATAATTGAGGTATTTATGTGCTAAAATACTTCTCTATTTGATATTTGCATTCCTCCACAACTTTGAAAACTATAAAAAGAAATTGGACAAGAGAAATTAAATATAGAGTTTAGGTTAATAAACAAAAAACTTCAATAGAAACTAGAAAGAACTTGGGTTGTCTCCTAAGAAGTGTTTGTTTTAGGTCATTAGACCTTATTAAATTCATCTAAATCTTGCTCTAAGAGGGGTAAGATATTTCAACACCCTCTTACCAATGGTCTTATAATTGAGAGAGCTTTATTCATAAGAGCTATAAAGTGAAGTATCGCTCTCTCATCTTCATCTTCTTGAAAGTTCTTTCAAGTGATCGAATACAATTCAAATTGAGCTTCCAATTTTTAGCCCATGTAAAATTTACACACCCAAAGGAAAAACATATCTCCCACAAGCATGCTATATAAGATAGAACCAGAAACATATTAAGATGAATCGAGTATGTATTAAAAATTGAATCACATCAAACAAAATCTACTATAGGTACCTCTATGATATTTTCTAAAAGATAATCAAAAATACTTACCATGCATTGATGAGAGGTACCTAAAAGTTCAAAACATATAGATGTGGCTTCCTCATGGTCATGCAGTGACTCTAGCTATGGCTCAACTGGTGGTGCCTTTGAAGGTGGTGATTCTTAGGATTTTTCTTCCATTGCACAAGACCCTACACATTTATCATCAACCAATTTTATTTTTACAAATTCCATAGTGTTAATTGATTGTGTGATCAAAGAAGGTAATTTTTGAGATATTACTTCAATAGTATATGCCCCTACACTTTTATCCACTATACCATCATCATAAGTGATAAAGAGTCCACTAACATCAATATTATCAACTAAAGGATCGACAACTTCATCAGAAAAATTTCATCAATTTGTTGTAATGTCCATGGAAACCAAATCCCCTATTGAACCATTAGCTCTTCAGAATCTTATATTATGATCTTTATCTAACTGAGAGCAAGAGTTTCTAAGTCTTGGGATTCTTTATAGAGAGTTGACTCAATGTGTTGAGATTGATGTAGTCCATCTAGTATTAAATCATCCTAAAATTCTGATAGACTCTGAGATGCTTGAAATGATTGATCAACACCTTATTTTCTTCTATAATCAAAATTTTTATGATACATCCAATCTTGATGGTAGTATTTGCTAGTGCAGTAAGAACTAATGTTCAAACTTAGATTTTGATGAATGAAAAATGAATTAAAGTTAGATGTTATGTTGTTTAACCTTATTACCAAGTGTGTAGGACTTGACGAGTCTAGAGAACCTAACACCAGGCTAAAATCTAGCTAGGTCTATTGAACCTGATAGCTGATGGGAAGTTTAGATAAGTCAAGGAGTGACTCGATATCTGGTGGAAAGTCGAGCTAAGTCTATAGGACCTAACAGTTGGTTGAAGTCCAATTGGGTCTGCAGATCTGACAACTGGTGGAAAGACTTAGTAAGTAAAAAAGATAAGTCAATTGACTATAAATGGTAAGTGAGGTAATCCACTGGGGGAGAGAAATTCAATGAGGACGAGTCTCGGTGGGACTATTGGCATAATCCAATTTAGAGCCATTTGGGACGTCTAAGCTGAGACCATGACTAAATCTGGGTCTTGGGAAAACATGATCTAAGTCATAAATTGATCATATTTTTAATGTACTAACTCTATTTTATAGGGTAATTTTTATTGCTTGGACTAACATATTTTGCAAGGAATCAAAGCTATAATGTGGTTGAAAAAGGGGGCTCTAGGTGCCTGGACTATGTCCAAGCGCTTGGACGTCTAGGCGCTCAGAGATGCTCCAGATGCCTGGGCAACGAGGGGAAGCAGTAGGTGACTAGTTGAGGTGGCGCACACTGGTTGGCCAATACACATCAAGTCCAAGCGCTCGAATTGGTCCAGGCACCCGGAGATGGATGAAATTTCAAAGATTAAGTTTTACCGGGGTGTAGTCATGTTGTCAGCATTCCAGGTGCCCGAGGGTGGTTCGGGTGCTCAAAAATGGCCTATAAAATGGCCTTTGACTAAAGGCTTCTACACATCATTTGCTATAATTTTTGTTCTTGTGTGCTGCTCCGAGAAGGCTTTGATGATACTGAAAGGCTACTCTGACAACCTACGATCAAGATTCTACTTCTTCTTATTGTTGTTATACTTTTACATACTCGCATTATATTTAAACTCCGTAATCTCTTTGATCTTATAGTGATTGCCTAACGAAAGTACTTATTGAATGAGAGCCTTGGAGTAGGAGTCAGCGAAGGCTCCGAACCAAGTAAAAAAGACTTGTGTTAGCGATTGTTCTTCTTTCCTTCATTTATTTTCTACTACGTATTCTCGTGATTCTAGAAAAAGTGATGAATGCCATTCATCCTCCCTCTAGTGTCTTTTTGACCTACAATACTAACGTGGGTCAGGGATATCCTATTGTGTTTGGAAATACTAGCTGCCTGGGAATTTCTTGGGGATGAAAGTTCTTAGTCTGATGATTTCCTAGATCATAGTTATCAGAGCTAGAAATTGGATCATTCAAGACTTGATGTTGAGGTTGAAACAAACATTGAAGTTCTATAGGAGTGTCAACATATTTTTTTGAAGAAGTGAAAAATAGATGAGATGTGCTACCACATATTCTACAAAGGTACTCAAATTGATCATCATCTGAATCATAATTTTCATCAATGGGAGATCTTGCTCTTGAACTCATGGGTGTGAAAATTTCTCTAAAGGTCTGGTTGACATGTTAATGCTCATGGAAAAACAAAAAAGTAAAGATTACACAAAAGAAAACAAAATTATAGAATTAAGAGCAAGAAAGAAAATACAGAAATTAAGTAATGGAAAAACTGAACTATAAACTAATAACAAGAAAGCTAAATGCAAAAATGAAAATAAATAAGAAAATAAAAAATATATTAGCATGTCTAGAGTAACTCTTATGCTAATCAACTAATGTTAATCAGAAAAATCTCCGACAACGACTCTAAAAACTTGTTACGCTACTGCAAGTGCACAGTTACGTCGTTAGTAATAAAAATATTGATTCCACAGGGATTGTTGATCAAGCACTAGTTAAATTCACATGGTGAGTTATCTATATGGTTTAATGTTGGGAAAGTCTTGAGAGCTAAGGTTGAGAAGGAGAGCGAGTTGAGAGAGCAAGAGAGAAAGGGAGAGATGATCTTGAGAAGAGATGAGCTTTGGGAAATGGTTTATAGGATTTCGGTTTCGTTATGATGTTGATTAATGTCCCTATTGTTGGTGCGGTTAGCACTAACTGTCTAACTCAAGTTTTGATGAATGACAAAGTAGGTTAAATTAGTTTCGTTATGATCTAACACTTTGACTAAGTGTGTAGGAGAAATCCAGCTAGGTCGATGGGTCGACCGGATAGTTGGCGCGAAGACCAGCTAGGTCGATGGGCTGACCGGATAGCTGGCACAAAGTCCAGCTAGGTCAACGGGTTGATCGGATAGCTAGAACGAAGTCCAGACAGGTTGACGGGCTGACCGGATGTCTAGCATGAAGTCCAGCTAGGTCGATGGTTGACTGGATAACTGACATGAAGTCCAGACAGGTCGACGGGCTGACTGGATGTCTGGCAGGTAAGTTAAGGTAAGTCACTGGAGGGGAGTGACTTGGTGAGGACACATTCCTAGTTAGGGAACTTAGGCGTCAATCCAACTTAGAACCATTTCGGGAATCTAACTTGGGATCGTGACTAGATTCTAGTCTCGATGAGATAGAATCTAATTACTACTCTATTTGAATATAATTATACTAACACTTTATTTTACAGGGTAGTATAACTTTTATTTTACCTCGAACTAACATTTTCTTACAGGAAAACGAGTTTATGGAAAATGGTGGTCCGAGCGCCCGGAGTTGGTCTGGGCTCCTGGAAGGTAAAAGTCTATCTCGTCGCAAACATGGAGCGCGCTGATTGGCCGGGCCAACGTCACGATATGGGTGCCCAGAGCACTCCTATAAAAGGAGCCTTCCTCCAGAGCTATAAATAACAACTTCTTTCCATGACTGCTCTGTTGCGCTCTGCTCCTGCGACGCTGCGAAGCTTCTCCGACAATTTGCGGTTCAAGTTCTTTTCAATTATTATCAGTATTTCTTTTAAGAGTTCTTGTACTTATATTTGTAATCCTTTTTGTGAACTGCTGGTGAATTTCCCAACGAATGCATTTGACGAGTGCGGGCATTGGAGTAGGAGTCGACGAGTGCGGGTATTGCAGTAGGAGTCGACGAAGGCTCCGAACCAAGCATTGTGTCTTTCTTATTTCCGCTGCGTACTCGACTTGACTTTGTTATAAATTTTTCGATCACTACCCCCCCCCCCCCCCCCCGCGCCTCTAGCGAATTCTACGATCCAACAAGTGGTATCAGAGCAGGTACCGCTCTGATTTGGTGTAACCATCAATCAGACAAGGGGGTGAAACCTTTTTTTTTTTTTCAGTTCTTTTAATATATTCCAAATTTGTATTATTACCTTTTAGGAAACATTTTCTTTGTAGCAAATTAAACTGAACTGGCGGAACACCAATTCAGTCGTAATATTATTTTTCTTTCTCCCACACTACTAATCCAAGACCAAGTCTTGGGACCCTCTCTGTTTTTCTCTCTTTGTCTACAGGATTCATGGCCCAGACCGAGGGTTACAGCATCGTCCGACCTCCCCTATTCAGTGGAAATGACTTCCCATACTGGAAGAAATGAATGGAAATCTACTTGAAGACTGACTTCGACTAGTGGTTTAGCGTCACCAGAGGCTACAAGGCACCTGTTAACAACTCTGGAAACCCAATGGACTCGAAACATTAGAATCCGAAAATGAAGAAAAAAAGCTCAGATCGACTTCAAGGCGCTCAACACTCTACAATGCGGGCTAACAAAGGAGGAGCTGAACCGAGTGGACCCACATAAAAATTATAAAATACGGTACCCAAATAATAGCTAAATAATAAGGTTATTTGAGAAATAATCTTATTCGAAATTTCAAAAATTTTTAGAAATTTTCTAGAAATTTTTTGAAACTCGTATAACGTATTTTAAGGGGACAAAATTTATAGGCTTGGGAAAGCTTGTTTGGAATACCCAATAAGTGGGGGTTAATTGAGGAATCAACCTAGGCTTTAATTGATTAAACATAAAGTATAAAAAGGAAAAACCTAGTTTCCCTTTTTTCTTTATTTCCTCCCCGCTCGATTCCTCCTCGCTCGACGCCGGCCAACTCCCCACTTCCTCTCCCGATCCCCTTCCTCCCCTCTCCTCTTCACACTGCTAGCCGCCACTCTTCTCCCCTCGCACCCGAACCCATCTTCGTTGACTCCTGATCTCCTCCTTCCCTTTCCTCCTCGTGCTGTCATCGGCGACTCTCTTCCCCACTCGATCCATCGACGATGTGGTCCTTCTCAGCCGGCGATGTCCTCACGAACTTGAAGTCGCAGTATCGTCTCTTTCTTCCATGCGACGCTGACCATCGGGCTCTCCCAATCTCGGCGACGCCGAGGTTGCTCTGCTCGGTTACCGCGTCGCCCTCCTCTGCTATGATTTGGCAGCACAACGGTCACAACCGACCCTTCTTCATTCCCCACTCATCGTCGATCTCTAGCACTGATCGCTGGCATGTGACGTGCCCTAACGTCGGCATGGTTCAATCATCTTCGTCCTTTAGGTGAGTCCTTTCCGTTGAATCTTCTTCATTGATCATCATGCTACCCTAGTGATATACCTGAGGTAATCACTTAATCCTAGCTGCCGATTTAGGGGTTGGATGCTGGACTGTTGACTTTGGGGCACCATATTTGTTGGACAGTAGTCGCCTCTCGGTCTTGAGGGTGTTTGGTTTGTTGGACAGCAGCTTCATAATCCTCCGGCCATAAATTTTGACAGCTATTCCTCTGACAGTGGACAAACAGGGAAGCATCTAAGATTTGGGTGAGTTGTTGGAATTGATTCTAGTTTATTTATCCTAATTTGATTATGGAATTCTTAGGTATATCAAATCTGATGTAATTGTGATTGATGATTTGGGGTGTTTGTGTCGAAGATTAGCAGCTCCATTGTAGATTTGGACATCACTTGTTGAGAGTGATTCACCATTTCTCGGCAGCAAGTATCTCTGGCGGTGTAATAACAGCAGAGTCTCCGATTTTAGGTAAGGTTGGTTCATTCGTTTCCCTATTATGTTTAGTGGTGGATACAATGGAAGGAATGATAGGTTAATTGATCATGGAAGTTGGTTAATTAGTATTTGATTGTTTAATGAATTGGTTAGAAATTGATCATATGGATAATTGTGTTGTTAATTGAGGATTAATTGATATATATATAATTGAGTTATATAGTGGATTGACTCTTATTGGTAGGCTAAATCATTTATAGTGATAAAAGATAATGGATTAGTTTGATTGGATTCAGATCATTAGGTGGAATTAAACATGGTTACCTAATCGAGTTAGGATTGGGTTTAGGATTAGCTAGTTGTTGAATATGTGATTAACTAAATTGTACATTATATGATTTGGGAGGACTTTGATTCGAGACGAGCATCTCGACGTGGGATTGTTTAGCACAATCTACAGTTAAAGGCGGGTACCTTTGACTTATCTTTTGATATTGTCTTTCTGATATGCTTAGTAGGTTATAACTAGTAGTAATAGTTATGTTTATATCTGTTTGATATGTCACTACATGTTACCTGTAGCATGCCTTATTTGTTGCCTATTATGCATTCATGCGAATATCCTCTTGATTGTTGTCATGTGTACTTTTGTTCATAGAAGTAGTGACATACATTGCCCTACTGTGTACCAGACTAGTTAATTGACGTACCTGATTTGTGTACCTAGATTTATGATACTTAGATCATTGTATGGATTTGTTTCCTTTTTGGTACATATTATATGGAGGTGTATACTATCAAGATTTATATGCTTAGTGTCATGCATCATCTTGCATGATTACATGCTAAGCGATTGTTGGCTCCATTATGATTGAGCACATCGCCAGTTACATGATTTGCACACACAAGCACTCATGGGTTAGTGGTACATTAGGCAGTGTATGTACAGTTTGCTCTGTCAGGCTCTGCTGGTCCGCTTATGGGTAGTGTTGACTGCAGCATGGTAGCGGGCAGGGATCCCTCCTCTGGATTGACTCAGGGAGATGAGAGCATTGAGCTCCCCCACTCTATTTGGGGTAGGAGGATAGGTGTACTCCAACAACATCCTGTCCACTTGGTCACTCAGGAGTAGTGATGGTAGAGTGCACAGTTGTCATAGACCTACCCACTCGGTCTCATCATCGTGTGTGAGATGGCTGACTGGCGTCAGAGGTGATCCTGTTATTTTTGCATTATATGCATGGATTGCATTTATTGCTTGTGATTGCTGCATTTTGGATGCTGCATTTTGGTGGTTGGATATGATTGACATGCATACAGGATACATGATGTATTTTGTTTGATGACTCTGCATCTATTGGTGTGGTTCCCACCCTTATGTCAGGATAGGAGACCTTAGTGAGTACAATTCTTCTTCCCTTGTTTCAGTTTTGCATTACCTGTTATTGTTCAGAAGACTGTACTCCATGATTATTACTGGTAGCTATTTCTTACTATACATGTTAGATTGATACCCGCTGAATTGTTAAACTCACCCCGTTGCATTATTCCTATTACAGGTAGATGATTAAGCAGTTGCTTGGAGGCATCCTATCTGCCGGCCCCTCGTCACATCAGAAGATGGTTTTACTTTGCTTTTTGATTTCTTTTATATATTCTTTAATGTTTTAGCATTGTATTAGTGTTTAGCCATGTGGCTATTTTCTTTGATTTTGGTGTTGTATTGGTGTTTAAGTCGTGCCGACACACATTGTATTGTTTCGGCTATATGGGCTTTCCGTTATTTTTTCGTTGTGTTTTTAGTATAGCCGAGTGGGTTGTTTTTGTAACGACCCAATTTTCCCTATTTCAAGTTCTAAAATTCCATAAAAATATTTGAAAATACTTTTAAAATATTTTAGAGATTTTTAGAAATTTTTAAAGTATTTTTATGTAATTTTTGGAGGTCGTTTAGTAGGGTTACAAAAAGAAAGAAGTTTTAAAAAAAATAACGTTAAAGGTGAGATTCGAACCCACGACCTCCGGTCGGACTGACCCAACCGGACACGACTCAACCAGCTGAGCTATATGGGCTTTGTTAACTAAGTATGGGGAGAAATAAATTAAAGCATAGTGGAATCGAATTCAAACTAGGTTATAAAAAGAGGTTAAGTTAAGAGAGGAAAACCTAAAAATTTTCTCTCGAAATTTATCCTCTCCTCTCTCGCGACGGTGCCGACTCTCTCGAGCGAAACCGCAGCCAAGGCTAGGGTTTCCTTCCTCCGGCGTCGGCGAAGGGTTTTTCCGGCCGATTTTCACCCGTGGGTGACCATTCCGACAAGGAGAACTTGGGAAATACAAGGAACCGGTAGAATCGAAGCTCCACCGAAACCCTAAAGCATTTCCCTTCGGTTGTAAGTCCAAGAACCCGATGTGAGTTGCTTCTCACCTGCAGTAGGAGTAGTTCCGATTCGTTTGGTGTTTCCTTGTTTGTTCGAGTTTTACTGTGAAGCATGTTTATGGATTTTACTTACTACCGTGTACTTCAAAGAAGGGAAGGAAAAATATAGAATGGGTTAAGTATGTGGTTTAGATCTCTTTAGTTTCAAACAGAGCAAGGATTTTGTGTTTTGAATTAACTACCATGAATAACAAGGGAAGAAAGTAGTAATTCAGTTTGTTTTTCTTGACTAAAATTCCTGTTTGTCACCTTGTTTGGCATGTTCGGTTTATACAGTGCCCTGCAAGTTCGGATTTTTGTGCTAAGCAATGAACATAGAATGGGTTAGATAAATTTCTTTTAAGCATGTAGTTTGGTTCATTGTCATTGCTTGGTTTCAGTTCGGGTTGTTGCTTACAGTGAGCATGAGGTGGCTGGATTTTGAGCATGTTGCCATTTTGTGGGTTACTGTTGTTATACAATTGATCAGGCTTAAGAATACTTTCAATTGGATTTCCTTCTTCCTTGCTAACGTTACTGCTGTTGGGTTTTTGAACAGGTTTTGAATGAAGCATGAGTAGATTTATCCTTAGTTTCATTTGCTACTTTAATAAGCCATGAATATAAGATAGCTTGATTAAATTTTGGAGCATGTAGTTAGTTTTACTTGCTGTTAGTAAAGCATGAGAAATTTTCCATTTGCTAATAACTAAGCATGATCAGTTCCCTTTGCCATTAGATGTGCACGGTGATACTTTCTAGTCTCTTTTGCTATTAGAATATCTTGAGCACGCAATTATTAGTTTCTTTGTTATTACATAAGCATGAGTTTCTGTCTTTAAGAACTATAAGCAAGAAAGACTAAGGTCTAGACTTGATTTCAATTCCAGAAGATTGAATATCAAAAGCGCACACAAGGTGTTTGCTTAAATGCCAAGTAAGGGCAAGTATAAAGAAGTTATAGTTAAAAAGAAAGTTTTTACTTTTAAAGGGCATGTACCGGACACAAGGTCCAAGGGATGGGCTCCAAGATGCCCCTAGGCACAAGGCCTAAAAGTATCTTAGTAGTTTCGGGATTAGCTACCTCGATTCTTATTAAGAATGCGCGCAAAGTGGTACAATGCCGGGCCCAAAAGAAGTTTATTATTATTTTGAAGTATTAAAGTATAAGTTTTGAAACAAATGAAACAAGCTTCAAATATGTTTAGAATTAGAAAGTTTAGTTTCTTGTTATTTGAAGCATGCAGTAGTAGTTTATTTGTTTCTTGCTATTAGATTATTCAGCATGTTTAGCTTTATTTGCTTTCAGCATGCAGTTATAGTTTTATTCTTATGAGCATGATTAGCCATACATGTTTAGTATTTCAGTTAGCATGATTCCTTTGCTATATATGAGCATGAGTAGTTTTATATGTTAGCATTCAGTTTTAGCATGTTTTTATTTATATACATGCATATCGAGTTTTTGTGAGTAGATAGCGCTCACTAAGCTTTATGCTTATAGACTGCACTTCCTCCTACTGCAGATAAAGGAAAGGAAAAGATTTAGCAAGGAAGGTGACAAGGTGGTGGTGATGAAGGTGTGTGATGGCTGGACTATGGGGAGATCAAGAGTTTCCTAAGGAATTGTCAAGACTTTTCTGTTTAGAGTTCTTTTAGTGTTATTATGTGTTGAGATTGTAATTAAGTTTATTCCGCACTTGTAGTTGGGTTCTATTGATGGAGTGATATAGTTGTTTGCTATTGCTAGGATAGTTTCCTTCTTTTATTTGTGATATTATACTGCGTGGTTGTGAAAATATATGTTCCAGCCGCATGTGGCTGAGTCTAGTTTGTTTGTATTGTTGATTTGGTCACCGGTACAAGGGAGGCTCTGCCGAAATTTTTCAGTAGGGATTCCTCGTGGTTTTTAATTATACCGGTTAAGTAGAGTTAGTAGTTAAGTAACGGTCACTCTTAGAGAGTAGTAGTAGTAGTAAGAAGGGTGGTCGTTACAGTTGGTATCAGAGCAGGTTCCATTCTCCAGCATCACACACACATCAGCATCATTCTTGCCGTCTTCAAGTAAGAAAGTATTTAAGTTCTTTCTTTATTGCTTTCCTTTATTATTATTTGTAGTATAGAGTGATTGCTTATAAGTGCTTAAGTAAGATAGAAGATTTAGTTTCCCTTTTCTTTATTCATATTTATGTATGTTTAGAAAGGATTATGTTTAGAAAGGATAGAGAAGATATCAAGTCTTTTTTTTTTCTCTGTCTAACTAGATGTCAAGAAGAGGACGTCCCCGTACCGCTCGTACTGTGGACCGAGCACAGGAGAATGAAGAGCCCAGAGTAGCTGAACCGAATCTCTCTGAAGTTGTTGCTCAACTTCAGAGACAGGTAGTAGAGCAGCAGCAAGTGATCGTCAATCTGATGGCGAATCAGCAGCCAGTCCCTCCCACTCCTCCAACAGTAACTGTAGAGACTCCAGGGGTAACCGAGGTTCCACCAGTTGCCCTAGGAGTCGTCACAGCACCTCAGAGACAAGAAGCCTACTTGATACAATGGCTGAAACTGAAACCAGAGAGCTTCTCAGGCACGACTGAGCCCTGGGATGCTCAGGCTTGGTTCAAGACACTGGAGAGCACCATGGAGCTTCTTGACTGGCCAGAAGTCGAGAAGGTCAAGTGTGCCTCCTTCTGCCTGACTGGAGACGCACGCATGTGGTGGGAGAGAGTCAAAAGCAAGAGGGCGGTTAATCAGATGAGATGGATTGATTTTGAGACAGAGTTCTACGACGAGTTCTTCCGCCAAAGGATCACCAATAAGCACTACGAGGAGTTTATGGAGTTCAGACAGGGTGATCTGACAGTGGAGGAAGCAGTTAAAAGATTCACAGGCTAGCTCGTCTCTGCCCAGAGCTAGTAAGCACAGAGAAGGAACAAGTCAGACTGATGCTCAGGATGCTGAAGCCAGTGATAGCACTTAATGTGAGTAGTGGAACTCATCAGCCCCAGACTGGCGAAGAGCTGGTCAGCAGAGCCTTAGTAGCTGAGCATTACCTGAACAGCATGAAGGCACAACGAGAGCAGCACAAGCCAATCAAGATAGAAACCAGGACTGGGGGAAGTCAGAAACCCCAGTTAAATAATCAGAACTGGAAAGGCAAGGGTACTAAAAGAAAGCAGTGGAATTCAGGGAGTAACCAGAAGGGAGAACCAGAAAACAAGCAGACTAATTTCCCTCCCTGCTCCAAATGTGGGAGAACACATTCAGGAGCCTATCTTTTGGGTAAGACTGGATGTTATTCTTGTGGTCAGGAAGGACACATGGCTAAACAGTGTCCTAACAAGTTCAAAGCATCTCAGCCACAGCCAATACAATATGGAGGCAAGCCTCAGTTACATTACATGCCTGCAACTCTGGAAGGACCTCAGATCAGTCAAGGAAGGTTGGAAGCTCCACCAGTTCCAGCCTTTGACAATGCCAGAGTATTCTTCCTTACCAAAGAGGAAGCTGCTAGTGCCTCCACGGTCGTAACAGGTCAAGTAGTTATTTTTCAGCATATAGCTACTGCACTATTTGATACTGGGGCGACCCATTCTTTTGTATCCATACCTTTTGCCAAAGAATTACAGGTACTTACAGAAAGCATGAATTCCAAGTTCCTGACAACCCTACCTTCTGGGGAAGTCATGGAATCCAGTCAGTGGCTTCGGTCTGTACCAGTCAGAATTTCAGACCGAGAGTTATGTGTTAACCTGGTAGTCCTCGCTATGCAGGATTTCGATATCATTTTTGGTATGGATTTCCTCAGCAAGTACAGTGCTTCAGTGGACTACCGTAGAAGGAAAGTAATCTTTAGTCCAGAAGGTGAATCATCCTTTGAATTTACAGGAGTGCCAAAGAGGAAGACCCAGAAATTCCTCTCTTCCCTCACAGCTCACCAGATGTTAGCTAAAGGATGCGCTGGTTTTCTTGCATCCATTGTGAGTACAGAAGAAGAGGAAAGACCCAAGCAAGAGGAAGTTCGGGTAGTCTGTGAGTATCCTGAGGTATTCCCAGAAGAGCTACCTGGACTACCTCCCCATAGGGAAGTGGAGTTTGAGATTGAACTGGTTCCTGGTACCGGTCCAATTTCAAAAGCTCCATATCGCATGTCTCCAGCAGAGCTAAAAGAGTTACAAGAGCAACTTCAGGAGCTACTTGACAAAGGCTTCATCCGCCCTACTCACTTGCCTTGGGGAGCTCCTGTGTTGTTTGTCAAGAAGAAAGATGGATCTATGCGGATGTGCATAGATTATAGGGCTCTGAATCAAGTGACCATCAAGAATAAGTATCCACTGCCCAGAATCGACGACATTCTAATCTATTCAAGGACCCCAGAGGAGCATGACACGCACTTGAGAATCGTTCTGCAAACCCTTCAACAAAAGCAACTCTATGCTAAATTCTCAAAGTGCGAATTCTAGTTGGAGCAGGTAGCGTTTCCAGGTCACATCATTTCTAGAGAAGGCATACAAGTAGATCCAGCCAAAGTAGAAGCGGTCAGCAATTGGAAGAGACCCAAAAAGGCCAGGGAGATCAGAAGCTTCCTTGGTTTAGCTGGGTATTACAGGAAATTCGTGGAAGACTTTTCCAGAATAGCCTCTACACTTACAGCCCTCACTATAAAGAACAAGAAGTTTGAATGGTCAGATAAATGTGAGCAGAGTTTCCAAGAGCTCAAGAAGAGACTGACCAGTGCTCCTATTCTGACTGTTCCAGAAAGTGACAAGAGTTTTGACATCTACAGTGATGCTTCCAAGATGGGCTTAGGAGCTGTACTCATGCAGGAAGGAAAAGTGATAGCTTATACTTCCAGACAACTCAAAGACTATGAGAAGAATTACCCCACTCATGATCTTGAGCTGGTAGCTGTGGTCTTTGTACTAAAACTCTGGCGACATTACCTGTATGGAGTCCAGTGCAGAATCTTCACAGACCATCAAAGTCTTAAGTACTTCTTCACTCAAAAGGACTTAAACATGAGACAGCGTAGGTGGCTAGAGTTGGTCAAAGATTATGACTGTGAAATCCTCTACCATCCAGGCAAAGCTAATAAAGTGGCAGATGCACTAAGCAGAAAATCCAGTGCATTCCTGATGTCTTTGTCATCATTAGCCCTACTACTGCAGAAGGAGTTGTCAGATTTTGGTATGGAAATTTTTTATGGGCAATTCTCTGCATTGACCTTAGAGTCAACCCTACTTGAGGATATACAGAGAAAGCAAAGTGAAGATCCTGATATCCAAAAAATTAAGCAAGGGATACAGGAAGAAGGAAATTCGAAGTTTCGAGTATCAGACAGTGGAATTCTTTATCAGGGGAGTCGCCTTTGTGTCCCCAATGACGAAGAATTGAGAAAGAAAATTTTAGAAGAAGCTCATAGTACACCGTACTCGATGCATCCTGGTTCCACCAAGATGTATCAAGATCTGAAACAGAGGTTCTGGTGGTCTGGACTCAAAAGAGATGTAGCTAAATATGTCAGTACCTGCCTGACATGCCAGAGAGTCGAAGCAGAACACCAGAGACCAGGAGGGATGCTACAACCTCTTTCAATACCAGAATGGAAGTGGGAAAACATATCCATGGACTTTATAACAGGTCTCCCAAGAACTACGAATGGATATGATGCAATATGGGTAATAGTGGATAGATTGACCAAGTCTGCCCATTTTCTAGCCATCAAAGTGTCCCACTCTATAGAGCAGTTGACACAGTTGTATGTTAAAGAGGTGATCAGACTTCACGGAGTTCCTAAATCTATTGTTTCTGATAGAGATGGGCGCTTCACCTCTCACTTCTGGGAATGTATTCAGACTGCACTAGGCACCAAACTCAAGTTCAACACAGCTTTCCATCCTCAGACTGATGGACAGACAGAGCGAGTAAACCAGATTCTAGAAGATATGCTCAGAGCTTGTGCACTAGATTTCAAGGGAAGTTGGTGCAAGTACCTGTGCTTAGCTGAATTTGCCTACAACAACAGCTATCAGGCCACCATCAAGATGGCTCCTTACGAGGTGTTGTATGGTAGGAAATGCAGATCACCCATTTGCTGGCAAGAAGTAGGTGAAAGGAAAGAAATGGAAGTAGAGCTGGGCATTCAGACAGAGCTGATAGATGAGACTACTCAGACTATTCAGAAGATCAGATAGAGAATTGAGACTGCCCAGAGTAGACAGAAGAGTTATGCTGACACACGCCGTAGACCACTGGAATTTCAAGTAGGAGATTCAGTTTTTCTCAAAGTTGCTCCTATGAAGGGAGTGATGAGATTTGGCAAGAAGGGAAAATTAAGTCCTCGCTATGTAGGACCTTACCTGATTACAGACAGGATTGGGAAGGTAGCTTACAAGCTGGAATTACCACAAGACATGTCAGCAATACACAATGTGTTTCATGTCTCCATGTTAAAGAAGTGCCTCCATGACCCTAGCAAAGTGATTGAGCCTCAGTCAGTGCAGATCCAAGAGGATCTTAGTTTTGAGAGTAGACCTACACAGATAGTGGACAGAGCAGTCAAGAGACCAAGAAGCAAAGAAATACCACTAGTGAAGGTCGTTTGGCAGAACCAGAAGCACGAGGAAGTCACTTGGGAGCGGGAGGATAGAATGAGACAGAAGTATCCAGAATTGTTCTAAGTTCGAGGACGAACTTTTTATAAGGTATGGGGAATTGTAACGACCCAATTTTCCCTATTTCAAGTTCTAAAAGTCCATAAAAATATTTGAAAATACTTTTAAAATATTCTAGAGATTTTTAGAAATTTTTAGAGTATTTTTATGCAATTTTTGGAGGTCGTTTAGTAGGGTTACAAAAAGAAAGAAGTTTTAAAAAAAATAACGTTGAAGGTGAGATTCGAACCCACGACCTGGGGTCGGACTGACCCAACCGGACACGACTCAACCAGCTGAGCTATATGGGCTTTGTTAACTAAGTATGGGGAGAAATAAATTAAAGCATAGTGGAATCGAATTCAAACTAGGTTATAAAAAGAGGTTAAGTTAAGAGAGGAAAACCTAAAAATTTTCTCTAGAAATTTCTCCTCTCCTCTCTCGCGACGGCGCCGACTCTCTCGGGCGAAACCGCAGCCAAGGCTAGGGTTTCCTTCCTCCGGCGTCGGCGAAGGGTTTTTCCAGCCGGTTTTCACCCGTGGGTGACCATTCCGACAAGGAGAACTTGGGAAATACAAGGAACCGGTAGAATCGAAGCTCCACCGAAACCCTAAAGCATTTCCCTTCGGTTGTAAGTCCAAGAACCCGATGTGAGTTGCTTCTCACCTGCAGTAGGAGTAGTTCCGATTCGTTTGGTGTTTCCTTGTTTGTTCGAGTTTTACTGTGAAGCATGTTTAGGGATTTTACTTACTGCCGTGTACTTCAAAGAAGGGAAGGAAAAATATAGAATGGGTTAAGTATGTGGTTTAGATCTCTTTAGTTTCAAACAGAGCAAGGATTTTGTGTTTTGAATTAACTACCATGAATAACAAGGGAAGAAAGTAGTAATTCAGTTTGTTTTTCTTGACTAAAATTCCTGTTTGTCACCTTGTTTGGCATGCTCGGTTTATAGAGTGCCCTGCAAGTTCGGATTTTTGTGCTAAGCAATGAACATAGAATGGGTTAGATAAATTTCTTTTAAGCATGTAGTTTGGTTCATTGTCATTGCTTGGTTTCAGTTCGGGTTGTTGCTTACAGTGAGCATGAGGTGGTTGGATTTTGAGCATGTTGCCATTTTGTGGGTTACTGTTGTTATACAATTGATCAGGCTTAAGAATACTTTCAATTGGATTTCCTTCTTCCTTGCTAATGTTACTGCTGTTGGGTGTTTGAACAGGTTTTGAGTGAAGCATGAGTAGATTTATCCTTAGTTTCATTTGCTACTTTAATAAGCCATGAACATAAGATAGCTTGATTAAATTTTGGAGCATGTAGTTAGTTTTACTTGCTGTTAGTAAAGCATGAGAAATTTTCCATTTGCTAATAACTAAGCATGATCAGTTCCCTTTGCCATTAGATGTGCACGGTGATACTTTCTAGTCTCTTTTGCTATTAGAATATCTTGAGCACGCAATTATTAGTTTCTTTGCTATTACATAAGCATGAGTTTCTGTCTTTAAGAACTATAAGCAAGAAAGACTAAGGTCTAGACTTGATTTCAATTCCAGAAGATTGAATATCAAAAGCGCACACAAGGTGTTTGCTTAAATGCTAAGTAAGGGGAAGTATAAAGAAGTTATAGTTAAAAAGAAAGTTTTTACTTTTAAAGGGCATGTACCGGACACAGGGTCCAAGGGATGGGCTCCAAGATGCCCCTGGGCACAAGGCCTAGAAGTATCTTAGTAGTTTCGGGATTAGCTACCTCGATTCTTATTAAGAATGCGCGCAAAGTGGTACAATGCCGGGCCCAAAAGAAGTTTATTATTATTTTGAAGTATTAAAGTATAAGTTTTGAAACAAATTAAACAAGCTTCAAATATGTTTAGAATTAGAAAGTTTAGTTTCTTGTTATTTGAAGCATGCAGTAGTAGTTTATTTGTTTCTTGCTATTAGATTATTCAACATGTTTAGCTTTATTTGCTTTCAGCATGCAGTTATAGTTTTATTCTTATGAGCATGATTAGCCATACATGTTTAGTATTTCAGTTAGCATGATTCCTTTGCTATATATGAGCATGAGTAGTTTTATATGTTAGCATTCAATTTTAGCATGTTTTTATTTATATACATGCATATCGAGTTTTTGTGAGTAGATAGCGCTCACTAAGCTTTATTCTTATAGACTGCACTTCCTCCTACTACAGATAAAGGAAAGGAAAAGATTTAGCAAGGAAGGCGACAAGGTGGTGGTGATGAAGGTGTGTGATGGCTGGACTATGGGGAGATCAAGAGTTTCCTAAGGAATTGTCAAGACTTTTCTGTTTAGAGTTATTTTAGTGTTATTATGAGTTGAGATTGTAATTAAGTTTATTCCGCACTTGTAGTTGGGTTCTATTGATGGAGTGATATAGTTGTTTGCTATTGTTAGGATAGTTTCCTTATTTTATTTGTGATATTATACTGCGTGGTTGTGAAAATATATGTTCCAGCCGCATGTGGCTGAGTCTAGTTTGTTTGTATTGTTGATTTGGTCACCGGTACAAGGGAGGCTCTACCGAAATTTTTCGGTAGGGATTCCTCGTGGTTTTTAATTATACCGGTTAAGTAAAGTTAGTAGTTAAGTAACGGTCACTCTCAGAGAGTAGTAGTAGTAGTAAGAAGGGTGGTCGTTACAGTTTTATATATAACTACGTGGTTGTGTTTGTAGTTCAGCCGTGTAGGCTATTTAATATATATATAACTATGTGGTTGTGTATATTCCAGTCGTGTGGGCTGATGTATTTTTTTGTTGATGTATATATGCTTCAGATTATCACCGGTACAGGGGAGATGCTGCTGGATTTTCCTCTAGCAGGGACTCCTTTGGGGCGTGACACAATGCGAAAGAACTTTGGGACAAGCTCATCGAACTGCACGAGGGAACGAGTGACGCTAAGGTAAACAAATGAGATCTCTTTCTAAATAAATTATTTAACATTAAGATGGAGGAAGGTGAATCCACGAGTCAACTCCACGTGAGGATCAAAGATATCCTCAACAAGCTTCATACCATCAGCCACCAAATGGAGAACCGCGATTTAATAAGGTACGCCCTGAACGTGTTTCCTTGAAATGCATTGTGGGCATCCATCGTGGATGCCTACAAGATTTTGAAGAATCTTTCAAAGTTAAAATTAGATGAACTAATTTGTGAACTTGAGCTACACGAAAAAACTAACGCCAGAACCGAGAAAGGTGTTGCTCTTTTTACAGGTTCTTCTAAGGAAAAGACAAGAACCGTTCTTGAATATGAAAGTGAGTCAGACCAAGATTCAGAAGACGAAGAACACCTAGTGAACTTGGTAAGAAAAATGTTCACTAGGAGAAAGAAGAACTTTAGTAGAAAAGACCTGCAGAAGATCAACTCTACCATCGAACCAAGAAATATGACCTGCTTCGGATGCAACAAGAAAGGTCACTACAAGAACGAATGCCCAAAATTGAAGAACGACAAGTCAAAGGCATCCAAGTAGAAGGCACTCAAAGCAATGTGGGACGAATCATCTTCAGAGTAATTGGAAGCCGAAGAGCAGAAGCATCGGAGCTATCTCGCGTTGATGGCTCACGAATCAGAATTGGAGGACAAATCGAAAGACGGGTCCGAACCTGAATCAAGCCATGAGTCCGTACTCATTTTCGAAGGGTCTGAGGAGGTAAATTTTAATTTAAGCAAACAGTTTTTTAAAGTAATTGCATGTTTAAATAGAAAATTAATTGAATAAGAAAATCAAAATAAATTGCTCCTTGAGGAAAACCAACAACTCATGGAACAAATTGAAAAATCAAATCCAAATCAAGTTGTAAAACTTGAGGAGAAAAATTCAACACTAAAAATTAAAATCGACAAACTTAAGGGTTATTAGAAAAGTTCACAACTAGATCTAAAGATTTGGACCTAATATTAAATAATCAAAAAGGAGTATCCAACAAATCTGGACTTGGATACAAGCCTAATTCAACAAATAAATCATTTATTTCACTTGTATCTCAAAATAAAAAATAAACCAAAGCTTGAGTTCCGAAAGCGTGTCTAACCACGCAAGTTAGAATTAATCAATATTATATACCTAAAAATAAAATATATCCAATTCAGAATTCTAACTATAAGATTAAATCAACTAACCCAAAATCAAATAATAAAAATAACCACAAAACCAACTTAAATCAAGATTATAATCAAGTATATTATAATTATAAAAGTAATCGACATAAATCCAAAACTAAAACCTAAACCCAGATCAATAATTCAGGGGGAGGCTCCAAATTTGTTGGCACCTCCAAAAATAACCTACCCGGCAAGGTAATTAGGATTAGCTTAAAAAGAGACTAAGTTTAACTTGACCTACGGTACTGGTGAAGTTTTGGATGATAGTAGGTTAGGGAAGCTCAGTCTATGCATGTCTAGGAAGATATGACTTCGACCTGGTACATTTGCTGAGTGAAACTAACTGAAGCTACCCCTTACGGATCCTAACGAGTTAAACCAAGGTTTTGTATTAAGTTCAGTGGATAGGACTATTTGAAAAACCTTGAAGGCATGGTTACTCTAATGATATCCAGGTAACTCACCATAGTCCAGAAGTTTATACAAAGAATACATGTTTGTTGAGCTAAAAGCTAAACCTGAATCTAACACATAGTTAAACCAAACCTTAAAATTGAACTTAACTCATCTCACAAAAATTATAGGATTCTCGATTGACAACATAGATCAGGTGAGATGACTAAAGATTTTAAAATTTAATTTAAATTAAATTAAAGTTAAATTAAAATAAAATAAAATAAAATATTGAAAATTCAATTTATTTTATTTTAACTTAAAAATTATTTTAAATTAAAAAATTATTTTAAATTAAAAAATTATTTTAACTTAAAAAATTATTTTAACTTAAAAATTATTTTTAAAAAATTATTTAAAAAAATTTATTTAAAAAAAATTATTTTAACTTAAAAATTATTTTAACTTAAAAAAATATTTTAAAAATTATCTTAAAAATTATTTTAAAATTATTTTAACTTATATTTTTTTAAAAAAAATTATTTTAACTTAAAAATTATTTTAAAATTATTTTAACTTAAAAATTATTATTTTAACTTAAAAAATTATTTTATCTTAAAAATTATTTTAAAATTATTTTAAACTTAAAATTTTCTTAAAAATTACTTTAACTTAAAAATCATAAAATTTAAAATTTTTTAACTTTAAGATTAAAATTTAGAAATCAAATTAAAACTTGCAAAATTAGATTAAAATTAACTTGAACTAATTTTTAACTCCTACCTATTGTAGGAAACTAAGTGGATATTGGGCAGTGGTTGCTCCACACATATAACTAGGGATCACACCAAATTCACTCAATTAACCTACAAGAACTTAGGAACAGTTGCCGTTGGAAAGAATGACAAACTCAAAGTAATTGGAATAGGTAACATTGAACTCAAAACCGATTTCGTTATTAAGAAAGTTTTACTTGTTTAAAAACTCAAGTACAATCTTCTTATTATAAGTCAACTATGTGATTCTGGATATAATGTTAGGTTTATTTCTACCGAATGTTTAATTAAACACTTAGATAACCCTACTGTAAGCCTAAAAGAGTTTAGAAAGGACAATATCTATGCAATTAACCTAACCTCTTCTTCACTTAAGTGTTATTTAACACAAAAAGAAGAAACATGATTATGGCATAGAAAAATATCACACACAAACTTCAGAAATCTAAGTAAGTTAAATGGATTAATTAGAAGCTTACCAAAATTACCCAACTTAGACTTAACAATCTGTAATACTTGTCAACAAAAAAAATAAACAAAATCTACTCACAAGCCAACTAATCAACTTTAAACAAATTCAATATTAGAACTATTACACTTAGACTTATTTGATTCCCATGGAATCAAATCACTAAATGGAAGCTTATATTGTCTAGTAATAATAGATGACTATTCAAGATTCACTTGGGTAAAATTCTTAATAAATAAAGATGAAACATTTGAAATCTTTACTAATTTTTGCAAACAAGATGAAAATGAAAAAGACCTAAAAATTAAAAGAATTAGAAGTGATAATGGAGGTGAATTTAAAAATCACAACTTTAACCAATTTTGTCTTGACAACGGTTACCATCATAAATTTTCATGTCCTAAAACATCTCAACAAAATGGAATCGTAGAACAAAAAAATAGAACTCTACTTGAAGCCTCTAGAACAATGCTAAATGAATATAATCTATCATAATACTTTTGGACAAAAGCTATTAGTGCAGCCTGTTATGTACAAAACTGAACTATAATCAATAAAACTCTATTTGAAGTATATTATAATAAACAACCTAACATTAAATACTTTAAAGTATTTGGATGCCCAACTTACGTACTAAATACAAGAGAACACTTAGGAAAATTTATCACAAAAATAGAAAATGGGATATTTGTAGGATACTCTTTAAACAGTAGAGGTTATAGAATATATAATAAAGTCACACTAAGAATCGAAGAAACCTCAAATGTGAAATTTAAGGAATCTAACCAAAACTTAGAACAAACCCAGATCCAATCAATTGATTTTGTTCAAGGTAACACTAACCAAGGGGGAACAAACGAAAATCTAATTCATGATGAAGAAGATCAGCTTCAAGGGAATAAACCTCCTAGAACCATAAGAGTCAACCCAAATCACTCAATTGATCAAATAATTGATGATTCAGACCTAAGAGTTCAAACCAAGTCATCCTTCAGAAACCTAAGTCAAATATCCCTAATCTCAAAACTTGAACCCAAAACTATAGTTGAATACTTACTTGACCTAGACTAGATCATAGCTATACAAGAGGAACTAGCCCAATTTGAGAGAAACCAAGTCTGGGACTTAGTACCATCACCTAAAAATAAAAAGGTAATACAAACAAAATGAGTATTCAGAAATAAATTAAATAAAACTGGGGAAATTACTAGAAACAAAGTTAGGCTAGTTGCTAAAAGGTTTAGTCAAGAAGAGGGACTTGACTATGACGAAACATATGCCCCAGTATCCAGAATCGAGTCCATTAGAATGCTACTTAGCTATGCAGCCCATAAAGGGTTCAAACTTTATCAAATGAATGTCAAATCCACCTTTCTAAATGGACTAATAAAAGAGGAAGTCTATGTAGGTCAGCCACCTGGGTTTAAGAGTTTAGACCATCTTGACTATATCTTTAAACTAAAGAAAGTCTTATATGGACTTAAGCAAGCACCTAGGGCATGGTATGAAAGGTTGACCTCTTACCTAGTCTCCGAAGGATTCAACCAAGGACAAATTGACCCAACCCTATTTGTCAAATCAATAAAAAAAATATCTTTATAGCCCAAATTTATGTAGATGACATAATCTTTGGATCAACCAACTTAGAATTTTTACAAGAATTCATAACCCTAATGGAACGAGAATTTAAAATGAGCTTAGTAGGTAAATTAACTTACTTTTTATGATTACAAATTAAATAAACAAATGAAGGTAATTACATTTATCAACAAAAATATATTAAAGAATTATTTAAAAAATTTAGAATGGAAAATACTAAAGAAATAAAGACACCTATGGCTGTTAACACAACCCTAGATAATGACCCTAATGGAAAATCAGTTGCCTTAAAATACTATAGGAGTGTCATAGGTAGCCTACTGTACTTAACTGCAAGTCAACCTGATATTTTATTTGCAGTTAGTATGTGTGCTAGATACTAAACCTGTGCTAAAGAATCACATTTGACTCAAGTCAAAAGAATTTTAGATATCTTAAAGGAACATTGAATATAGGAATTTGGTATCCTAGAACAACCAATTTTGAACTCATAGGTTATTCTGACTTAGATTATGTTGGATGTAAATTGGATCGTAAAAGTACAAGTGGTGGATGTTAGCTACTTGGCCCATCACTTGTCAGCTGGTTTAGTAGAAAGCAACACTATGTTGTCTTATCTACTACTAAGTCAGAATATATAGCCATAGGAGAATGTGTCGCACAATTATTATGGATGATGCACATTTTAAAAGATTTTAATTTAAACCTTACCAAAGTAAAAGTACTCATTGATAATGTTAGCTCAATCAATTTAACAAAAAACCCTATACATCATTTAAGAACTAAATACATTGAAATTAGACATCATTTTATCAGGGATCATGTCATTAAAGGTGATATTGAGCTCAAATGCATTGAGTCCAAGTCTAACTTAACTGGCATATTCACTAAACCCCTCCTTGAAAGTGAATTTAGTAACTTACGTTGGCAATTAGGAATGTATTTAATAGACTAGGATTCTTTATTTGCAAAATTATTTTCAAATTTTTCTTTAAAATTCTAGGGTAAAACTTTTTTATATTTCTCAAACTTCCCTATTTATAGACTTTTAAAAATTAATTTCAGTCTTAGTCTAGATCAAACCCTTAGAAAGCATGCTCCTATAGGTCTAGAACTTAAGCATCTCACCAACACACTAGGACTACCTTGTTTGTGTATTACTAAACTTAGAAAGGGGTGAGATGCATAGGCAGATTGCCTAGACTTAAAGATGTTTATATTAGTGCATCAACATAAGTCTAGGTGTTAAAATACCAAATAAATAGTAATCAAGTTAAGTATTTCAGCTTAGTCAAACACTAACTGAATATAATTAACTTAACCTGACAAACCAACTGAAAATTGTTATCTTCTAATAGTCAGTAAGTAACTAATGGTTAGAAAGTTGAGGTTTTTTTAATGTCAGGTTCAGAGGGAGAATTAATTCAAATTATTTTCATACTTATTATTTTCTCTTCTTTGAAAATATTTTTGTAAAATTATTTTTGACAAGTATTTTTTCATTTCCTTAAAAATACTTTAGCAAAATTATTTTAAATTTGAAAACTTATTTTTGAAAATTATTTTGAAACTTTCTTTAATTTTGCAAACTTATTTTTGAAAATTTCTTTACTTTTGAAAACTCATTTTTGAAAATTGTTTTGAAACTTGCTTTAATATTGCAAACTTATTTCAAAAATTACTTTAACTTACAAAAATAAGTTAACTTACAAAGTTAGTAGGTTTTTGCCTTAATATTTTGCAAAAATCACTTTTGAAAATATTTTTCAAGTTAACTTAAAAACTAAGCTATGTTGACAATTATGAAAAGTTAGTAAGTTTTCGAATATGTGTTCAAAAGTTATCTTTCAAAACTTAGCTATTTTGAAAACGTTAGTAGATGTTGAAAATTATTTCTGATATAAAAGTTGAAAGCTTAAGTTTTTTTAAAGTTAAACTCCCCCAAGTAACTCTGGATTCTATTAGCAATCTCTACTGTAACTTTTTAGTTGCTTATTCCTATGTTTTCTATGTTTTATTTATGAATATCAAAGAGGGAGGGTTAGGTGGGTTATGTTAGCACCAAAAATACCAAGCATAAAACACCTTAACTAACTTGAAAAACACTGATACCAAGCATAAAACACCTTAACTAACTTGAAAAACACTGTTTACTTTTTGCATATTTTTTACTAACTTAACCCAGGTTGTCATTGCATCAAAAAGGGGGAGATTTTTGGTGTAGTTAGCACTAACGGTCTAACTCAGATTTTGATGAATGACAAAGTAGGTTAAGTTAGTTTCGTTGTGATCTAACACTTTGACTAAGTGTGTAGGAGAAATCCAGCTAGGTCGACGGGTCGACCGGATAGCTGGTACGAAGCCCAGCTAGGTCGACGAGCCAACCAAATAGCAGACATAAAGTCCAGTTAGGTCGACGGGTTTATCGGATAGCTGGCATGAAGTCTAGATAGGTCGACGGGCTGACAGGATGTCTGGCACGAAGTCCATCTAGGTCGACAGACTGACCAGATAGTTGGCACGAAGCCTAGATAGGTCGACGGGCTAATCGGATGTCTGGCAGGTAAGTTAAGGTAAGTCACTGGAGGAGAGTGACTTGGTGAGGATGCATTCCTAGTTAGGGAACTTAGGCATCGATCCAACTTAGAACTATTTCGGGAATCTAAGTCGACATCATGACTAGATTCTGATCTTGGTGAGACAGAATCTAATTACTACTCTATTTGAATATAATTGTACTAACACTTTGTTTTGAAGGATAGTATAACTTTTATTTTATCTCGGACTAATATTTTCTTGCAGGAAAATGAGTTTCTAGAAAATGGTGGTCTGGGCGCCCGGAAGGGACCGAGCACCCGGAACTGGTTCGGGTGCCCTAAAGGAAAAAGTCTATCTCGTCGCAAATGTGGAGTGCATTGATTGGCCGATCCAACGTCACGGTTCGAGCGCCCGGAGCACTCCTATAAAAGGAGCCTTCCTCCATAGCTACAAATAATAACTTCTTTCCATGACTGCTCTCTTACGCTCTGCTCCTGCGACGTTACGAAGCTTCTCCGACAATTTACGGCTCAAGTTCTTTTCAATTATTGTCAGTATTATTTTTAAGAGTTCTTGTACTTATATTTGTAATCCTTTTTGGGAATTGCTAGTGAATTTCCCAATGAAAGCACTCGACGAGTGTGGGCCTTGAAGTAAAAGTCGACGAAGGCTCCAAACCAACTAAAATTGGTTTGTCTTAGCATTGTGTCTTTCGTATTTCCGCTGCGTACTCGACTTGACTTTGTTACGAATTTTTCGATCGCTAATCTAACCCCCCCCCCCCTCTAGCAAATTCTACGATCCAACACCTATGTATTGTTCACCCCCTTTCCTCTATGCTTACACTCTTATAGGGGTTCTTATAAAGTTATTAGTGCAACACCGTAATAGTCTCATCAAAGTGTTCTCCCCATTGACATTTAGTGCTACTAAGTAGACTTTTCACTGAGGGTGCCCCAGTCATATGATCTAGATTACACAAATCACTTCTTAGCATGAAATTGGTGAAAACTCATTAATATATAATTATCTAATCCCTCATGGTTGATTAACTCCCAATTCAAGGTGATACTCTTGAAATTCCGATTAAAGGGTTACCCTCTATCACTGGGCCCCCCAGTCATACAATCTAAAGTACCTCCTCTACATAGAAACTAATCCCTCACATCAATATGTTTACTGTAACACCCCAAATTTCATGATTTAGAGTTCTAAAAGACCTTATTAAAATCTAGAAATGTTTTCGAAAAATTCTAGAGATTTTTAGGAATTTATAGAGTATTTTTATGTAAAGGGTTACCCTCTATCACTGGGCCCCCCAGTCATACAATCTAAAGTACCTCCTCTACATAGAAACTAATCCCTCACATCAATATGTTTACTGTAACACCCCAAATTTCATGATTTAGAGTTCTAAAAGACCTTATTAAAATCTAGAAATGTTTTCAAAAAATTCTAGAGATTTTTAGGAATTTATAGAGTATTTTTATGTAATTTTTGGAGTTCGTTTGGTATTTTTACCAAGAGGAAGAAGTAAAAAAAAAATATATATGTTGAAGCCGGGTTTTGAACCCAAGATCACGGACCCGAACCCAAGTCTTAACGAACTCAGCTCACCCATCTGGTCTATGGGTGTTTTGTTAATCATATATGGAGCGATATATATTTAAGTAGTAGTTATGAACAGTAAAATAATAGGAAATAAAATGGTTGTAGCTGGGATTCGAACCCACGAGTTGGGCTTTAAGCAGAACGCAGCCCACCAACAGACCAGCCGAACTTTTCTTAACTAAATCTATATCGAAATATATTTAAGTAGTACTAGTTAACAGAAACCTTAGAGTATTAAAAGGAAGAACTTAGGGATTAATTACGAAACCTAAATTCTTTCCTCACCCTTCCTCTCCCGACGCGAGCAGGGACTCTTCTCCTCTCTCGCGGCGGAAACGAAGAAGAAACCAGGTTTGGTCTCCTGCGCCGGCGAGCTCTCTCCTCCACGGATCCTTCACCAAGCCGAACTTCTCTCGGCAAGGTCAGCGCGGGCACAAGAAGAAGCCGTAAGTTTTCAAGCTTTGAAACCCTAGACCTTCCTCTCCTTCGGTTGTAAGTCCAAGAATCGCCGGTAAGTTGCTACTCACCTGCAGTAGGATAGCTCCGATTGTTTCTTTCTTTTTCCGAAAGCTTTGAGATAAATTGTAGGTGGTTGGTGCTTTTGTTTCGGATTGTGTTGTGCTGAATTCATATTTGCTAGGGATTTTGATCTCTTTCTTTGCTTCCGGAGTGATGTGCAGAATTGGGTTTTTGCTAGAGGGTTAAGTGTAGTTCTGAGAATTGATTCCTCCTTTGTGCTTCTGTGGTAGCATGCTCAAAGATTGAATAAGTTTGTGCATAGGTTTTATTTTAAAAACAAACCAGCAAGCATAACTTAGTATTGTGCAGTGAAAAGGATAAAAACAGCTTCTCTTGAAGTGTTCTATGGAGTTCGGTTGTGCTAGGAAAGGGGCACGAGCAGTTCCTTTTGGGGCTTGCTGTGCAATTCGGATATTGTTGCTGCCAGGCAATGAACATGTGATGGTTTAGATTTTTGAGCATGTGGTTTAGGTTCTGATTTTCCAGCAAATTCTGTGTTGATTTCCTCTGCTGCTTTAGCTTGGTTATTAATTCCTTTGTTGCCGTATATTTGCATTCTTGAATATAAGGCATGTGAGTTAGATTCTTTAGTTTTATGATTTAGCATGTTGTTGGACTTTCCTATTTGTTATTAGTTAAGCATGTGTAGTTTCTTTATTACTAGAAGAGCATGAGCAGTGTTGAATTGTAATGTTTCTCCTTGCTATTAGAATAACATGAACAGACTTGGGTTTGGTTTATCTTGAAGCTTGCTGCCATAAGACCAGATTTAGTCGTTTAGATTTGGGAAAGAGAGCATGTAACATCCTAGTATTTGATTTTCTTCTTTGCTGCCATGTGTAGGAATAGGCCTTTTAACGAGCATGCAGTAGAGTGGTTTTGTGCTGTTAGCATTTCCATTGCTTAGTTTTGATATAGATCCTTCCTTATTAGTTTTTATGCATGCAGATTTCAAGTTTATGTAGTTCCAATGAGTAGGAACAACTATGTCAGTTCACGTTGCAGTTTTGTGTTTCCTTTGCATTATAACAAATCTGAACAGCTTTCATTTTAGCATGCTTAAAGATTTCAGAATTGTTTTCCTTTGTTTTAAATCTGTTGTAGCATGTTTGAAGAAGTTAGATATGCTTTCTTTTGATTTGTCTCTGATATAGTATGCTTATAGAAGTCATATTTTCTTTCCTTTGATTTAATTCTGTTGTAGCATGCCTATATTCTTTTTAAGAGTTTAAGAAAATATAAGAAAGATAAAGAAAAGAAAGAAAAAGGTCAAGGCCTTAAGTAGATCCCAAAGTCAAGACTTTAGGGATTTTGGCGCACAAGGTGCTAAAGAAAATGCCGAGGCATTATATAGAAGTATTAAAAGATAACAAGTATTTTACTTTTATCAGTGGCACTGTGTTGGACTATCTGTCCTTGGGTTGGGCTCCCATAGTCATCCCTAGGTTTAGATAACCTAGTAGTAACGGCTCGGCCGACGGTCGACGGTCGACGACCATAGGGTCGCCAAATGGGCCGCCAAATGGGCCGCCAAATGGGTCGGGTCGTTACAAAAGTAAAAGCACAGTTGCCGGGCCCAAGAGAAGTTGATTACTATTTTAAAGTATTATAAGTATAAGTTTTTGAACAAGTAAAACAAGTTTTACATAAACATAAAGTATTAAAGATTAAGTTAGAACAAATGAAATAAGTTTCATATGGTTCTAAAAATCAGTAAGTTTAGTTCTTTATTCTACCATGTTTATCTAGTGAATGAGTAGTTTTCATGTTTACCTATTAGATGAGTAGCATGATTAGCTATTAGAATTACATGAGTAGATTCCTTAGCTTTTCTTTGCTATTAGTTTGACATGAGCAGTTATGTTTATGCTTTATTTCTTTTTAGAGCATATAGTTTCTAGTTCTTTTCGTATACATGCACATTCATGATTTTGTGAGTTAGATAGCGCTTACTAAGTAAATTTTGCTTATAGACTACACTTCCTCTTACTGCAGATAAAGGAAAAGAAAGATTTAGCAAGGAAGGCGACAAGGTGGCGCGGATGGTGTGTGATGTCAGGACTATGGAAGCCTTGGGACTTAGTTTAAGAATTTATTAAGATTGTCATTTATTAAGAATGTATTAGATGAGTCATTTAGTCTTCCGCTGTTAGTTAAATGTATGTTTTTATTTTGTTTCCGCTATTCATTACTTGCATGATTTGATTTCATTAAACTGCGTGGTGATGTTATTCCTTTTGTGTGTTTGATATGTGTTCCAGCCGCCTGTGGCTGTGTATATTATGTTATGTATGTCAGTTTAAGGTCACCGGTACAGGGGAGACTCTGCCGAAATTTTTCGATAGGGTTTCCATGTGATTTCTAATCATACCGGTTAAGTAAAGTTAGTAGATAAGTAACGGTCATCCTTAGAGTATAGTAGTAGTAAGAAGGGTGGTCGTTACATTTACACCATTCACATATTTCATCAAACACTTACAAGGTATAAGACACATAAAACATGGCATAAACAATTCATTGAATAAGGAAATGACATATACATAGTTCATACATCAATCAAAACATCACAATTACTTCCTATATCCTAGATCTAGAGATCTAGTCTATTGCAAAGGATTTACAATCAAAAGACAAGAAATTAAGCATCCTACAATCCAAAATACAACAAAGAGAAGAGAGGAATACTTATCTATGTATTGCCCATCTTCTTGCTTACAATCCTTGCTCCAGAGGTGGATGGTGTTGGATCCCAATTGGCCGACTAGAAGGGGGGTTGAATAGACCTGCACAATATAAAAACAAATACCCTTCATGGACTTTTAAAAGAACACTTACGTAAATTGAAATAAAGAACTAAGCTAAAAGAAGAGGCTCACAGCTTTTACTTGGTTACAACCGGGGAGGTTGTTAATCCAAGGAAGTAAATGCACTAAGTATCTCCTTTAGGCGGAGAAGGCTCTTACAGCAGTGAAAGCACAAAATGAGAAGCTAAACTAACAATGACGAGCACACAAGTGTTGTATTACAATTGCTTGTTGATTCTCAAAGCTTCTGGACCAAGGATGTATTTATAGCCTTGGTCGGGGTGCCTGGAAGGGTTCTAGGTGCCTAGAGGGGGATAAAATTTTATTCCCTTCGCAACGGATATGTTAGTTAGAGCCCTAGAGCCAATCATTTGATGATTGTATGGACTCATGTATATCATATTCTTATATTAATAAAGGCAATAGTTTGGTTATTATGCTTATTTGTTTTAGTGCCAAATAAACTAAGTATAGTAACGTCCTTGAGTAGATCGTTCTTACCTATATCAATCGATTGGTTGAATCGATAGTGAGATGATATAGGGAACACTACTCTTAATCATTCCTAGTCGAGTATTAACATTCAGGGACAATGTTAATGCAATAAGACTAGCATGTACGTCAACTCGATGACTTGATCTCACAAGTCATGGATATGGAGATATCAAGTTGACACATGGGTATATATTGGAGAATGTATACTGAATGACCCGCCATGAGAAAGTATCATGGATCGTTATATGAGTGTCATATACTTTCTCATGTGGCTATTAGTATGACTATTAGTCCTTAGACCTGAAGTCACCATGGATCCCTACATAAGGAGTTATGTACTTTGGTTTCGTCAAACGTCACCCGTAACTGGGTGGACTATAAAGGCGATTACTGGGTATATAACGAATTATGCAGAGGGATGTGAGTGATGTAGATGGGATCTATCCCTCCCATATGACGGGAGCAACATCGCTATTCTTGATAGAGTGAGACCACTAAGTGCATGGCCATGCCCAAATGAGTCAACATTAGATGTTGAGCTCATTTGATCGAGTGCGTCTACTTGGAGTTCAAGATTTAGATTGATTAGAGGATGACACGGTCTATGCCTCACATTGATCAATCTAGATGTCTAGGATAGAAGGACAATGTCACATATTGTGAGGAGTCACAATTAGTAGTCACAAGGTGATGTTGGATCTCAACATTTCTTGTAACTTGGGTAGCAATGATGTATTGCTAGATGCCGCTCATTGCTTATGTTTCTAAAAGAGTTTAGAAACATTGCCAACATTACAAAAACCTATTGGGTCACACACAAAGAACATGTGGATGGAGATTAGGTTCATATGATGAACCAATAGGATTAGGTTCATATGATGAACCAAAGATTGGATTCGAATTAGACTTATTGAGTTAGACTCAATTAGATTCAATTGTTGAATGAGTCTAATTTACATTTGATTCATTGAGTCAATTTATATTAATGAATTGAGATTCATTAAATTAAAATTGACTTAAATCAAAGCTTGGATTTAACTCAACAAGGAAGAGATTGGGTCAAGTTTGACTTGACCAAATTGGAAGTTGAAACATCAAGTTTGACTTGATACATTGCCACATCATGTAGGTTGACTCATCCTACATGGCATGACACATAGTTGCCACATCACCTCCACCACATGAGGTGTGCCACCTCATTGGAGGTTACACTCTCCTTTCTTTAATGTGGCCGGCCACATTAATGAGAGGAGTTATGTGGCCGGCCACACTTAATGGTGTGGAGTTTTTTCATTTGTGTGTATTGATGTGGTTTTATTGTATCATCTTCCTTCTTGCTTTGGCTCTCCATGGCTGATGGTTGCCGTGCACTTCATTAGGAGGAGAGGTGTGAGTTAAGTCCAAGACAATAAGAGAGTGTGAAGGTCACAAAGGAGAAGACTACTAGAGGAGTGGTGAGATTCTTCTTGTTTTCTCTTCTTTTCTCTTCTTTCCAATCCCATCCGAGAGCATCTAGAGAGTGCTAGCACACTTGTGGTGCTCTCTCTTCCATCCTTGAGAGTTAGAGAACCCTCCTTGTTCGTGTGGATACCGAGAGAGGATTGTCTACGTTGACAATCTTGAGATCCGACGATTTTGGACCTTGCGGGATTGCGAAAGGCACGCTACAAGGGTAAACATTTTCTCGTAGATCTAAGTAGTAGATCGGTTTTTGAACTCGTACAAGAAATAGTTTTTCGAATTTTGTATACGAATCTTTGCACGGATCTACGGCTTTGGGTCCTTCGGGGTTTCCGCGACGCGAAAAAGCGGTTTTCGTGGCCCGAAGAACCCAACAGTGGTATCAGAGCCACGTGCAAAGACTTGTACGAGTTAGTTTTTGGTTTTTGGAAAACAAAAAGCTTCTGTGATTTTCTGTAAAAATTCAATTTTTATGTTTTTATGGGTAATTTTTCCTTATAGGCGAAGCACAAGTGTCTCGGCACTTGTAGGCTTCGCTATCGGAAAGATTCCAAACGGCAACGGTTCGACCCAAAATCTTTTGGGACAGCGGACTCGGGTTCCTTTAGATCGCAATGAGCAACTCACGATGGTTAGATCGTGGGTAGGGCGCTGCCCCTAACCCCGCAAGGGATTTCATTCGGCACCCGAAATCGCTAAAAACGAACCCGTCGGGAAGATTTTTCTGAAACGGTAATGTCTCGGCCCAAATCGTTTTGGGACAGCGGGTTTGGGCGCTGTTGGATCGCAATGGGACCCTCGCGATGGTTAGATCGCGGGTAGGGGTGCTGCCCCTGGCCCTGCAAGGGGATCCGTTCCGCGATTGCGCCCGAAACCGCTAACCGGGACCGCCGGGAAATTTTACTTGTAAAATTGTAAAAAATTATTTTTAAAATTACAGAAAATAAGAAAATATATAATTTTGAATTATATATTAATTTTGTGATAGTCATGGCCCAAAACCCAATATGATTGGTTGTGTTGTAATTCATAATACGGCCTGCGTGCCGTGATGTGTTTTCGCGTGTTGTATTTATTTTATTATTCGCGACCTGCGCATCGTGCCTCGTCTTTTATTCTTGTTGTAAATTAGATTTAGACTCGAATGTAACTCGAGTTTCAAATTGTAATGCACAAATTGGAGCGGTGGAGGGTCCACACGAGACGGAGTTCCGAGGCGGGCACGAGCAACACAAGGTGGTCAAAGGGAGGAGCTTGGAGAAGCTGTTGACCCTAGGTTGACCATTCGATCTTCTCATTGGCTTGAGAAGATCATAGTAGGGCCATGAATAAATCACAAATAGATTAATTAATTAATTATTATGTATCTGATGCATGTTTAATAGTTAATTAATTAATTAGTGCCTTAATGATTAGATTAGATCTAAGTCGTGCACATGATGCACCCTTGCGATTAGATTAGATCTAAGTCGTGCACAAGATGCATCCTTCTCGATTAGATTAGATCTAGATCGAACCAACTCTAAATGCCTAACCGTGCCGTGATACCTATCACTACCTCGATCACATGTATTGTTGAATCTGCCAAAGCAGAGCAATACATATTATCTTGGTAGGGTACGGAGGGACAATCTTGGTCCCGCCTATCAACACATGGGTGAATACAAACTCAATTAGATTGAGTATTCCTAGTTACTCGGTTGGATCGAGTCAACTATAGGCATTATTCCAACGGTTGGAAAAGATAGGTCAAAATCACATCTATATTAACTCTCGGGCATATTAGCCGAAGCTAACTTGAGTTTTAATATAAATGCGGATATTGATTCTATAAACAAGAGTTGCATAGAGATGTAATTGGTAATCGTTACCTACCAATCATACTAAGCCTTGGGCTATTAGCCAAAGCTAACTCAAGGGTTAGTATGATGTGGATCTTGTCCCACAAGAATTATAGAATTCAGTGGGAGCATCATTTAATTAAAGGCCTAATTAAATGATTTTTAAAGAATATGATATTTATTTCTGCAAATTTTTGTTGTAGATAACCATAATGTCAAATACGAACATTTTCTCTCTGCGATCTGTCCTTAAGAAGGACAAGCTCAACGGAGCAAATTTCCTGGACTGGTACAAGAATCTGAGAATAGTTCTCACCCAAGAACGTAAACTGTACGTTCTGGAGCAGCCCATTCCGGAGGCCCCATGCGAGCTGACCGAGATGCTTACAAGAAGCATCAAGATGACGCATTAGATGTGTCTTGTCTTATGCTCGCAACCATGAACTTTGAGCTTCAGAAGCAACATGAGTTTATGAGCGCTTACGATATGGTTGAACATCTTTGTCACCTATATCAAGGACAAGCAAGGCACTGGAAGAGGAACTCCAAAGAATACCTGGAAGATCTTAAGAAGAAGAGAAATAAGATTTCTACTTCAGGTATAAATGTTATAGAAGTCAACCTCTCTATTTCTTCATCGTGGGTATTAGATACCGGATGTGCTTCGCACATTTGTACTAATGTACAAGCGCTGAGGAATAGCAGAGCATTGACGAAGGGTGAGATAGACCTACGAGTAGGCAATGGAGCACGAGTTGCTACTATTACTGTAGGAACTTATCATCTATCTCTGCCCTCTGGGCTAGTACTAGAATTAGACGATTGTTGTTATGTGCCTGCCTTGACAAAGAACATAATATCAGTTTCTTGTTTGGACAAGAGAGGATACTCATTTATAATAAAGAACAAATGTTGTTCTGTCTTTTTAAACGATATGTTCTATTGTAGTGCACCTCTGATAAACGGACTCTACATTCTAGACCTAGAGAGCCCTGTCTATAACATAAATACCAAGAGGATCAAGTCGAATGACTTGAACCAAACTTACCTCTGGCACTGTCGCTTAGGTCATATAAATGACAAGCGCTTATCCCAGCTCCATAAGGATGGTTTGCTGGACTCATTTGATTTTGAATCATATGAGATATGCGAGTCATGCCTACGAGGCAAGATGACCAAGACTCCCTTTAGTGGGCACGGCGAGAGCGACTGATTTGTTAGGACTCATACATAGTGATGTATGTGGCCCTTTCAATGTCGCTGCTAGAGGCGGTTATAGATACTTCATCACATTTACTGATGACTTCAGTAGATACGGTTATGTGTACCTGATGACACATAAATCTAAATCCTTTGAAAAGTTCAAAGAATTCAAGAATGAAGTACAGAACCGACTTGGCAAGAGTATTAAAATACTTCGATCCGATCGAGGTGGAGAATACTTAAGCCATGAGTTTCGTGACTATTTAGCTGAGTGTGGGATTCTATCCCAACTCACTCCTCCTGGAACACCACAGTGGAATGGTGTATCCGAAAGGAGGAATCGTACCCTATTAGATATGGTACGATCTATGATGAGTCACACAGATCTTCCGACATATCTATGGGGATATGCTCTAGACACGGCAGCTTTCATTCTCAACCGAGTTCCATCCAAGGCCGTGATAAAGACACCATATAGGATATGGACTGGGAGAGATGCCCAGGTGTCTTTCATGAGGATTTGGGGTTGTGAGGCTTACGTACGACGTCAAGTCTCAGAAAAATTAGGACCTAAATCCGACAAGTGCTATTTCATCGGATATCCCAAGGAAACTAAGGGATATTACTTCTACATTCCCAGTCAGCACAAGGTAGTTGTGGCAAAGACTGGGGTCTTTCTAGAAAGGGACTTTGTTTCTAGAAAGACTAGTGGGAGCGCGTTCGATCTTGAAGAAGTTCAAGATGCGAACAATAGTACTGATGCCTCGATGGAAGTTGAACTGGAACCACAAAGTGTTGTGGATGATGTTGTTCCACAAAGAGTTGAGGAACAACAACCAGTTCAAGTAGACATACCTCTTCGCAGGTCTGATAGGGTACGTCGTCAGCCTGAGAGATACTCATTTCTCTTGTCTGACCATGATGACGTTGTGCTCATAGAGGATGAGCCTACCACCTATCAGGAAGCTGTGATGAGACCAGATTCCGAGAAATGGCTAGAAGCCATGAGATCTGAGATGGAATCCATGTACACCAACCAAGTATGGACTTTGGTTGATCCACCTGAAGGGGTAAAACCCATTGGGTGTAAGTGGGTCTTTAAGAGAAAGACTGACATGGATGGACTTATCTATAAGGGTCGCTTGGTAGCTAAAGGTTTCAAGCAGATTCATGGTATTGACTATGATGAAACCTTTTCTCCAGTAGCGATGTTTAAGTCTATTCGGATCATGCTTGCTATTGCAGCCTACCATGACTATGAGATATGGCAGATGGATGTCAAAACCGCGTTTCTGAATGGAAACCTACTCGAGGATGTGTACATGACATAACCTGAGGGTTTTGTAGATCCACAGCATACTAGCAGAGTATGCAAGTTGCATAGGTCCATTTATGGACTAAAGCAAGCTTCTCGGAGCTAGAATCTTCGATTTGATGATGCAATCAAAAAGTTTGGTTTCATCAAGAACGAAGATGAGCCTTGTGTCTACAAGAAGGTTGTAGGGGATATAGTTGTCTTCCTCATATTGTATGTGGATGACATACTACTCATTGGGAAGGACATCCCTATGCTTCAGTCTGTCAAGACCTAGCTAGGGAGTTGCTTCTCAATGAAGGACTTAGGTGAGGCATCCCGCATTCTAGGGATTCAGATCTATAGAGATAGATCTAAGAGATTGCTTAGCCTAAGTCAGAGTACATACATTGACAAGGTACTCCTTCGGTTTGCCATACAGAACTCCAAGAAGGGATTTCTGCCGATGTCACATGGCGTGAGTCTTTCGAAGACTCAAGGTCCCTCTTCTAGAGAGGAGAGAGACCGCATGGATCAGATCCCTTATGCCTCAGCCATAGGATCGATCATGTACGTCATGCTATGTACTCGACCTGATGTCTCGTATGCTTTGAGCATGACGAGCAGATACCAGTCAGATCCAGGTGAAAGTCACTAGATAGCGATCAAAAATATTCTTAAGTACTTGAGAAGGACTAAAGAATATTTCTTGATATATGGAGGCAATGATGAGCTAACTGTAAAGGGTTACAGTGATGCTAGCTTCCAGACCGATCAGGATGATTACCGATCGCAGTCAGGGTTCGTGTTTTGCTTAAATGGTGGTGCTGTGAGCTGGAAGAGTTCGAAGCAGGACACAGTAGCTGATTCTACAACAGAGGCCGAGTATATTGCTACATCAGAGGCAGCAAAGGAGGTAGTTTGGATCCGCAAGTTTATCACTGAACTTGGGGTGGTTCCTAGCATCGCTGACCCAGTTGAGCTCTATTGTGACAACAATGGAGCTATAGCACAGGCAAAGGAACCTCGCTCACACCAGCGGACCAAGCACATACTACGGCGCTTCCATCTCATTCGAGAGATTATCGATAGAGGAGATGTGAAGATTTGCAGAGTACCTACAGAGGCTAACATCGCAGATCCCTTGACCAAGGCTTTGGCACAGAGGAAGCATGACGGTCACACTAGGTCTTTAGGCCTTAGAGGCTATACTGATTGGCACTAGTGCTAGTGGGAGATTGTTAGTTAGAGCCCTAGAGACAATCATTTGATGATTGTATGGACTCATGTATATCATATTCTTATATTAATAAAGGCAATAGTTTGATTATTATGCTTATTTGTTTTAGTGCCAAATAAACTAAGTATAGTAACGTCCTTGAGTAGATCGTTCTTACCTATATCAATCGATTGGTTGAATCGATAGTGAGATGATATAGGGAACACTACTCTTAATCATTCCTAGTCGAGTATTAACATTCAGGGACAATGTTAATGCAATAAGACTAGCATGTACGTCAACTCGATGACTTGATCTCACAAGTCATGGATATGGAGATATCAAGTTGACACATGGGTATATATTGGAGAATGTATACTGAATGACCCGCCATGAGAAAGTATCATGGATCGTTATATGAGTGTCATATACTTTCTCATGTGGCTATTAGTATGACTATTAGTCCTTAGACCTGAAGTCACCATGGATCCCTACATAAGGAGTTATGTACTTTGGTTTCGTCAAACGTCACCCGTAACTGGATGGACTATAAAGGCGATTACTGGGTATATAACGAATTATGCAGAGGGATGTGAGTGATGTAGATGGGATCTATCCCTCCCATATGACGGGAGCGACATCGCTATTCTAGATAGAGTGAGACCACTAAGTGCATGGCCATGCCCAAATGAGTCAACATTAGATGTTGAGCTCATTTGATCGAGTGCGTCTACTTGGAGTTCAAGATTTAGATTGATTAGAGGATGACACGGTCTATGCCTCACATTGATCAATCTAGATGTCTAGGATAGAAGGACAATGTCACATATTGTGAGGAGTCACAATTAGTAGTCACAAGGTGATGTTGGATCTCAACATTTCTTGTAACTTGGGTAGCAATGATGTATTGCTAGATGCCGCTCATTGCTTATGTTTCTAAAAGAGTTTAGAAATATTGCCAACGTTACAAAAACCTATTGGGTCACACACAAAGAACATGTGGATGGAGATTAGGTTCATATGATGAACCAATAGGATTAGGTTCATATGATGAACCAAAGATTGGATTCGAATTAGACTTATTGAGTTAGACTCAATTAGATTCAATTGTTGAATGAGTCTAATTTACATTTGATTCATTGAGTCAATTTATATTAATGAATTGAGATTCATTAAATTAAAATTGACTTGAATCAAAGCTTGGATTTAACTCAACAAGTAAGAGATTGGGTCAAGTTTGACTTGACCAAATTGGAAGTTGAAACATCAAGTTTGACTTGATACATTGCCACATCATGTAGGTTGACTCATCCTACATGGCATGACACATAGTTGCCACATCACCTCCACCTCATGAGGTGTGCCACCTCATTGGAGGTTACACTCTCCTTTCTTTAATGTGGCCGGCCACATTAATGAGAGGAGTTATGTGGCCGGCCACACTTAATGGTGTGGAGTTTTTTCATTTGTGTGTATTGATGTGGTTTTATTTTATCATCTTCCTTCTTGCTTTGGCTCTCCATGGCTGATGGTTGCCGTGCACTTCATTGGGAGGAGAGGTGTGAGTTAAGTCCAAGACAATAAGAGAGTGTGAAGGTCACAAAGGAGAAGACTACTAGAGGAGTGGTGAGATTCTTCTTGTTTTCTCTTCTTTTCTCTTCTTTCCAATCCCATCCGAGAGCATCTAGAGAGTGCTAGCACACTTGTGGTGCTCTCTCTTCCATCCTTGAGAGTTAGAGAACCCTCCTTGTTCATGTGGATACCGAGAGAGGATTGTCTACGTTGACAATCTTGAGATCCGACGATTTTGGACCTTGCGGGATTGCGAAAGGCACACTACAAGGGTAAACATCTTTCTCGTAGATCTAAGTAGTAGATCAGTTTTTGAACTCGTACAAGAAATAGTTTTTCGAATTTTGTATACGAATCTTTGCACGGATCTACGGCTTTGGGTCCTTCGGGGTTTCCGCGACGCGGAAAAGCGGTTTTCGTGGCCCGAAGAACCCAACAGGATAGCGGTCAAATGTGATTCGGTCAAAGTCACAATCTGGGTGCCCGAACCTCAAAGTCAACCCCTCTGACCTTTTCGGTCCGGGCCTTCTTCTCCGGTTCAACTCGCCTCGGCCCGGGTCTTCCGTTCTGGCTCCACTTGCTTGGGTGATTTCGGCCAACCAAAATAAGGCTCACCCGAACCCAATTTCGGCCTTCTCGAGCAACCTTCCACTCCGGCCTCTCATCCCTCAGAAATGCCATGCGCTTCCTTCTCGTCCGCCGGCATACTCTTCTGCAGCACCTCGTCCCTCGGACGCACCGAGCCCGTCGGCTCTCTCCCATGTCGTCCTTCTCGCTAGCTGCATCTTTTGCTATACTTCTTGTGTTCCTAAGTTCCTGTACACTTAGACATAAGGTTAAAACACCACAGGACCTAACCTAACTTGGTTGATCACATCAAAACAACTTTGGGGATCCAACAATCTCCCCTTTTTTGAGGTGAGCAACCCAAGTTAAGCTAGGGTAAAGAGACATAAAGTTAAAATAATAAATTCTGCAATAAAGTGCAAAAATAAAAAATTTGAATCTACCCCTAGACTTAAAATTTTCCTTCTTCCCCTTTGATCACATAAAAATGGGGTATAAAAAAAAATCTAAGGGTAGAAATTTTTGAAATAACTTTATCAAATTTGAAAACTTTGAAAATTTTGATAATACTAAAAAAATTGTAAAAATTGTAAAAATTTTGATCCCAATTTAATGCTTTATTAGTTATTCAATTAAACATTTTATTTCAATATTTTGACTTTTAAGTTATGGCGAGGCACTAAGCCTTCTTGGTTATTGGATCATCAACCACTTCTAGACAAAGTCTCATACAGAAAACGTTTAATTTTCTTGCTGAAAGCGCTAAATCTAAATTAAGGTTCAAGTTAAACATGACTTTGGAACCCAATATAGGTTCCAGTCAACTAGATTAATTAGGTATTTCTTAGGGACATAGTTCTTTAAAATATTTCTAATTTGTCCCTTATGATATCTAAAATACCAATTTAGATTATTGAATTTTCTAAAACTTGTATTAGATGAGCATGCATGAATTTTTAAGTTATTTATTTCTTTTTGCAAAATCTCATTTTTCTACTTTTATTTTGTCAAATTCTTCTAATGGACAAGATTTTGCTAGAATTATTTTAAATTTCTAATTTCTTTTTCCAATTTGCAACAATATTTATTAATAGTTTAACAAATTTAAATAATTTATTGGGAGGAAGAGATCGTACCTGACTTGCCTTGTCGATCTCGTTATCCGTGGTTCCCCCTGAACTGCTGCTTTATTTCGATGTAGCTCCCCCTTCATCGATGCACTCGATGCTCATTTCGGATGAGCTTGAATCATAGTCCTCGTCTTGATGACTTGACATTAATGCAAGTTCGGAGAAGGCCTCGACTTTCGATTCTGACGACGTATCGTCCCATGTCGCTTTTAGTGTCTTTAACTTGTTTGTTTGAACAGGCTTCTTTCCTTTGTCCTTGTCCTTATTCATTAGCTTAGGGCAGTTGTCTTTGACGTGCCCTTCTTCGTTGCAGTGGTAGCATCTGATCATCCTTTTCTTTCTACCCAGCGGATGGTTAGATTTTCTTGATTTAAATAATTTTTTAAAGTGTCTTGCCATCATTACTATTTCCTCATCATTGAGAGAGGATTCTGACTCATGTTTATCTCTTGATGCCTTGAGGGCGATGTTGTACTTTGGCTCCTTTGTACCTGCACATCTGATGTGCGTAGATTGTATACTTTTGTTTAGCATGTTTTGACGCACATTCATATACTTTGCACATGCTTTATCTATGCATTTTCGTACTTCCAACTTTTCTTTTAGCATATTTACTCTTTTTGTTCGGAGATCTACTTTTGTGCATTTTCTATACACAGGAGTCAATTTTGGAGAAGAATTAATGTCCGAGACAAAAATTTACTATGGATGAAGGAAGAATCCTTAGTGCCACACAACCCTGACATAGGGGGTTGCCCAAGTCGTGTGGTGATCACCACCCGTGTGGCTACAACAGAGGAGGAAGTGGCCATGGTCGTGTGATCATCACACGACCGTGCCAAGTTTTGAAGCCAACAGGAGCAAGGCCGTGTACACCACACGACCGTGCAAGCCCTCCAAAGCTGAAGCAGTACACGGTCGTGTAGATCTACACGACCGTGCAACATTTCCAGAGGCCAAGAACGCCCTGGCCGTGTGCACCACACGGTTGTGCAGCAGCTCCAGAGCCGGAGGCAGGGCAGGTCGTGTAGATCTACACGGTCGTGTAAGGGGAGTAGTGGTAGAGCAAGTCACGGCCGTGTCTCACACACGGTCGTGTGAGACAGGCAGAGAAGGGAGTAGCACAGGCCGTGTGAGCTTCACACGGCCGAGTAGCACAGGCCGTCGTGAGCTTCACACGGCCGTGTCGCCTCTAGGTTTAGATAACCTAGCTCTATGTTCAGATAACCTAGAAACAGCAAAATAAACAATCAGTAGCTATATTCAGTATTTTATTTTCAGTGGCACTGTACAGGATTAGATATCCATTGGGCTGGGCTCCCATAGTCGGTCCCTAGGTTCAGATAACCTAGTAAACCCTACTAAATGCGGGACTTGCAAACCCGGGTCTAGCTAGGGATGCGCGCACAGCAAGTACAATTGCCGAGCCCAAACAGCAGCATGATTACTATTTTCACTTATTATGATAATAGCTTTCAAACTTATAATCTAATTATGTGAATATAGTTTTAGCTCAGTTTTAGTTTCAGTTTCAATTTAGTTCTCCTAGTTGATACTATGAGATAGCTCCATGCTTAGATTTTAGTATGCATACCATGTTTCAGTATTTATGCCATGTAACTTCAGTATGCCATGCTTTAACAAATTCAGTGCATGATTTTAAATAGCATTCTTTAAAAACATGTTTGCATCGTTGCATGTTTTAGTGAGGTAGTTGGTTTCTTACTAAGCTTAAAGCTTACAGATACTATTTTCCCTTATACTGCAGATAAAGGTAAAGGGAAGATGGACTAGCAGAGGAAGCTGGAGGTCAATGCAGAGATGGTGTGTGTGGCAGGAACCTGGAATGAAGATCCTTAGGAAGTTTATCAAATTAAGAACTTAGTTTCTTTTCTTAAGACACTTTTATGCATTTCTAGTGGTTTAAATGCTATGAATTAATAAACCTTGCACTATGTCATGTTAGAATGCTAGTTAGTGGATATTAGAATGTTTTCCATGCATTGTATAATTGTTGTGTGAGGTTTTGGCACGAACTAGTGCTGAAATCAGAGTTTCAGTGTGAAATCAGAAACCCAGATCGATCTACGGATCGATCAGAAATGGGGTAGTGCCACTGGATCGGTCAGCTGACCGATCCAGTCGCGAACAGAGAGTTTATGGATCGGTCAGCCGACCTATCCAAATGCGAACAGAGGGTGCAGAAACTCACTGATCGGTCAGCCGACCGATCAGTGTGCCACTGGATCGGTCTACCGACTAATCAGTGCACTCATGGATCGGTCGGTAGACCGATCCAGCCGCATACAGAAGCGAGATGGCTTGTGGATCGGTCAACTGACCGATCCAGAGTTTCTCTCCGTGCCGGTATCAAGCTGGATCGATCACTGGATCGATCCGACAGCCCAATCGATTCATGGATCGATTGAAATGCCTGATTACAGCTAGCAGGACATCCGAGAGGCATAGATTATCTTCCCTAGTATGTGTACAACTCCTAGGTACACCTAGAATGTTAAGTTCAGATTTTACAGTAATCAGTTTAGTAAAATTTTAATCAATCCAGATTTCCGCAATAGTAATTTAGCACAACATAATGTAGAGATCGACCTCACAGCCTTGTCAGTAGGAGGCGGGTCGTTATAGAACATCCCTTCTATATCTAAAGATACAGAGTCATACCTTGAGCCCTCGTCATCTGGACACCCGCAGCCCTCTAGACATCCGGATCCTGCTAGGCACTCTTTTGCCTATGGTACGGGTTCCTCCAGATTTGACTTTTCAGATTTTTATGGATCTCTAGAATCACTTCATGAGAAGCAAAATGCTCAATGAACAATGTTGGAGGGTTGCTTCTCTTTATCTGATGATCAGTTTAGAGAAGTAAGAAATCACTTTCAGTTTACGAGGAACTTTCAAGGTCAAATGGCTGAATTTGTTCAGAACTATGATATTGATCAAGCTAGAATGAGGGATTTTATGTAGGGCATGAGTATTACTAGCCAACAAATAGATGCTCTTTATGAATATCATAGATTCCTAGGTAAAATCCCTAGTTTTCCTAGTTTTCCTATCGGAGAACGACGTAGACCTCCTTTCCCTCATCCACCACCTCCTCCACCATATTGATTTCATCAGGACGATGAAAAGATTAAGTCTGGGGGGGCGTGGTTTGCAAACCTAAAAGTTTTTTGCATTTTTTTCTATTTTGTTCTGCAGTTTATTTTGCTTTGCATTTGTTCTTGTCTTGCTTTGATTGTTTGTTTTTGATAGTCACTTGACGGTCTTTTGAAAACTTTATGGCATACATCTTGAGAACATCAAACTTCACTTATATGCTTTCTTATCTTCAAGTGAAAATGTTAACACGTTCATTATCTTGATTCATGATATTGCAAATGATGCTAGTAGTATGCTTAGTGTATTTCTTTTCTCTATCTTGGGTAGCATGATATAAGCTAAGTATCATATGGAGATAGGTTTTAGTTTTGGATTTACCTTAAGGATCTTACCTTCACTTCGCTATACTTGAGCTTGGATTGTTGATATCATTGAAATAGTCATGATTCATCTTGTTTGTTTAGTACTTGGTTTCCATGGTGATTTCTCAAACTTCGTTTTGGTTACTGGATGAGACTCAAATCATGTAAGCTCATTTGGAAAAATCAAAATATCCCAACATTTGTGCTAAAAGTACATTTGTAAATAAGATTTGCACAATGCAAATACTTATGAAAAAAAAAAGTGGGAAAAAAAAAGAAAAAAAAAGTGAATAAGGGATATAAAAAATAGTTGTCGTAAATGGAATCTAGCAAGTCACCCCTTTGAGACCGAGTTAGGTTACTAGGGAAATGACTGCTTAGTTTCTCTTAAGATTGAGCACGCATTTGAGACCTTGGGTTGATTGAGAAATATGAACCAAGTGTGTGTGACATGTAAGTGTTGGCGTTGCAAGGTTGCAAACATAGTCCCACATTGAAAACACATGGGAAAGATCATGGGTTTATAAGAGAAAGATATCTCCATTGGTATGAGACCTTTTGGGTAGAGCCCAAGAACAAAACCATGAGGGTTTAGACCCAAAGTGGACAATATCATGTCATTGTGGAGATATTTAAATTCTTTTCAATACTACAATTGGTATCAAAGCTCGGACTGCCAGAAGGTTTAACCGCCGACTGTGCACAAGAGTTATGGTATGATTTAGCCATGTGGGTACAATATTGACCTCAAAACAAAGAAAGTGGGGGCTCCTATGTTCAGATCAAGAGGACCATACACCAGGCAGGAAGTCCTAGTTACGGCTAGGCAATGAAGTCCTAGTAGGTCGGGTGGACCGAGGGGCAGGAAGCCCTGGTGGGTCGAGGATTGAACATGGGAAGCCTGTGGTCCTTTGTTTGAGGGAGGGATTGTTGGGGTTGCAAGGTTGTAAATATAGTCCCACATTGAAAACACAAGGGAAAGATCATGGGTTTATAAGAGAAAGATATCTCCATTGGCATGAGGCCTTTTGGGTAGAGCCCAAGAACAAAACCATGAGGGCTTAGGCCCAAAGTGGACAATATCATGTCCTTATGGAGATATCTAAATTCTTTTCGATCCTACAGTAAGTGCCTATCACCAGTTACGTGCCTATCACCGGAGATATTAGGAACTCAAATTTGATGACAACTTGACTAAGACGAAGATTGAAACGTGAAAGGTTTTGAGTTACTTATTGCACTGTGCACAAGATCCTTATGCTTGAGCCATTCTTGACTTGTTTCCATGATCATGCTTGTTAATGAAACTTTTTGATAGAGTTAGGAAAATATATTAGGAATATGAGTGTGTTGTAGAACATATGAATTTAGATTGAAGCATTTTGCTTGAGGGCAAGCAAAGGTTTAAGTCTGGGGGTGTGATGTGCGTAGATTGTATACTCTTGTTTAGCATGTTTTGACGCACATTCACATACTTTGCACATGCTTTATCTATGCATTTTCGTACTTCCAGTTTTGCTTTTAGCATATTTACTCTTTTTGTTCGGAGATCTGATTTTGTACATTTTCTATATACAGGAGTCGATTTTGGAGAAGAATTAATGTCTGAGGCAAAAATTTACTATGGATGAAGGAGGAATCCTGAGTGCCACACGACCCTGACATGGGGGGTTGCCCAGGTCGTGTGGTGATCACCACCCGTGTGGCTGCAGCAAAGGAGGAAGTGGCCATGGTCGTGTGAGCATCACATAGCCGTGCCAAGTTTTGAAGCCAACAGGAGCCAGGCCGTGCACACCACACGACCGTGCAAGCCCTCTAGAGCTGAAGCAGTACACAACTGTGCAACATTTCTAGAGGCCAAGAATGCCCTGGCCGTGTGCACCACACGGTTGTGCAGCAGCTCCAGAGCCGGAGGCAGGGCAGGTCGTGTAGATCTACACGGTCGTGTAAGGGGAGTAGTGGTAGAGCAAGTCACGGCCGTGTCTCACACACGGTCGTGTGAGACAGGCAGAGAAGGGAGTAGCACAGGCCGTGTGAGCTTCACACGGCCGTGTCTTGAGGTCGTGTGGTGCCCAAACCCCTCTTCTATATAAAGCCTTCTTCATGATTTGAAAGAGAATCTTCTCACCTTTGGGAGAGAGCAAGATTTGGGCGATTCCTCTCCATCTTGGAGGGATTTTTCGGTGATTCAAGGGCATATTCTTTAACGTATCAACTCCGAAATCGAGGATTGGATCCAAAGACCATTCTTCATCATAGATAAGCTTTCTTTCTCTCATTTCTTGGATTTGGGGATTAAGAATACTTGTAATCTTCTTCTTTTCGATTTTGCTTCCTCGTTCTATGGATTAGATCTCTATGTTCTAGGATGGAGTGAGTATTTGTAAGATGAATTGATGTAAAACTCTTGTGGATTTGCCAATTTCCTATTTCTACGATTTTGTCCTGTTTGTACCTATTCAATCTTGTGTGGATTGTTGTGATTTGGACCTTATTCCCATTCTTGATTGAATGTTTGAATACCTTGTGGATCTTGTAGAGATAATCTCTCATCCAATTTTTCGAGGGACATTCGTGACAGACAAGCCCGTGTAAGGACGTTTGAGGGATGATCTTGAGGGTGAAATACGGTTATTCAAGGGGGTAGGATAGATTGTATACGTTCATATCTTATATCTTGATGCGGTTGAGGAGTGATGAATTCTTATGTTGATTATCCGAGGGGCGCACGTGACAGGCAAGCCCGTATAAGGACAACATAGATTCATTCTTAATTAATCACATTTAGGTATAGATTTCAGTCCTAGGTCGGTTGTCTATTGCAAGAGAGAACCGACAACCTTCTACAAATGATGGACAATTGAGGAATAAGATTTGGTAGATTATTTACATTGATTAACCTTACAAAGAAACCAAAACTCCTAGAACATCCATTTATCATAGCCCTTATTCTTGTTTCTATTTCTTTTATTTCTATGTTTTCTTTTCATTAATTGCACTTAGTTTCTGAAAACCAATTGATTAGTTGTTTAGCTAATTCGTGTTGAGAAATCTTTAGTGGTTATTCCAGTCCCTGTGGATAGGATATCTTTTATTATTACTTACAACATTTTCGTACACTTGTGGAACGTCAATAACATCTCGATTCATGCACTTCAAATATTGAAAGCAATTCTTCTATGGTAATAGATTCTAAGTCTTTAGAGATATAGAAGACATCTACTAGTGATGCCCATTTTGTATTCCTAGGGAATGCATTGAGTGCTTACCTTAGTGAATCTCGGTTAGTTATCTTTTCTCCGAGATTCGAAAGTCTGGTGATGAGCCCCTTGATCCTAGAATGAAGGTGTGTAATCGTTTCGTCTTCTTCAAATCGTAGGTTGGTGAGCTGGTTGCGAAGTAAGTCCCGTCTCGCGAGCTTGGCTTTGGGCGTCCCTTCGTGTAGCTCAAGGATCTTCTCCCAAAGCTCCTTTGTTGAGTCGTAGTTGTGGATCCGGTTGACTTCTTGTAGCAGAAGTACACTCAGCAGATAGAACTCTGCTTTGCCGTTTGCCACGTAGTCGGTCTGCTCCTTTTTCATCCACTGTTATTTATCTTTACCTTCCGGTGCTATAAAACTGAATTTCATTATTAAAAGTAAGTCAAAATCAGTTTTAAAAAATACATGCATTCATTTTTTCCAGCTATCGAACTCTCGCTCGAACTGCTTGGTCCGACCATCGTCTTTGCTTTGATCGGCGGTTAGTCCTCCTGAAACATCCTGGCTCTGATACCACTTGCTAGACCTCGCTTGGCCGGTTAGAAGGGGGGTTGAATAGCCCTGTACAATATAAAAACAAATACCCTTCTCAGACTTTTAAAAGAACACTTGCATAAATTGAAATAAAGAAATAAGCTAAAAGAAGAGGCTCACAACTTTTACTTGGTTACAACCAGGGAGGTTGTTAATCCAAGGAAGTAAACGCACTAAGTATCTCCTTTAGGCGGAGAAGCCTCTTGCAGTAGTGAAAGCACAAAATGAGAAGCTAAACTAACAATGAAGAGAGCACAAGTGTTGTATTACAATTGCTTGTTGATTCTCAAAGCTTCTGGACCAAGGTTGTATTTATAGCCTTGGTCGGGGTGTCTGGATGGGTTCCAGGGGCCTGGAGGGGGATTAATTTTATCCCCTTCGCAACGGATCGTGGTCAAACGCAATCCGATCAAAGTCACATTCCAGGCGCCCGGAAGGGTTCCGGGCACCCAGACTTTCGGGCGGCCAGAATGGATCAAGGCGCCCATACCTCAAAGTCAACCCCGTTGACCTTTTCGGTCTGGGCCTTCTGCTCCAGTTCAGCTCGTCTCAGTCCGGGTCTTCCGCTCCGGCTCCACTCGCTTGGGTGATTTCGGCCAACCGAAATAAAGCTCACCTGAACCCAATTTCGGCCTTCTCGAGTAACCTTCCGCTCCAGCTTCTCGTCCCTCAGAAATATCGCGCGCTTCCTTCTCGTCCGCTGTCGTACTCTTCCGTAGCACCTCGTTCCTCGGACGCACGGAGTCCGTCGGGTCTCTCCCGTGTCGTCCTTCTCACTAGCTGCGTCTTTTGCTCGACTTCTTATATTCGTAAGCTCTTGCACACTTAGACACAAGGTTAAAACACCACAGGACCTAACCTAACTTGGTTGATCACATTAAAATAACATTGGGGTTCCAATAGATGGATTGTGCGGATCAGCAAAGATAGAATCTATAGGGTTCCCCCTAAGGGGAGAACCCTTTTCAAAGGAGAGGGATGAATTCACAAACCTAAGATGAGTTTTTTGACCTTTTATACCTCCTCCAAACTTTCTAGATTTGCCAGGTTTACAGAGCTCCACTAAAACTGAGGTTTTTCACCCCTTAAACATAGTTTTATCATGTTTCACCCTGAATCAAAATTGTATTCCTTTAAATTATCTATATTTTTATATTTGGATTTGAGTCATTCCATCAACTGAGATAAAAGTTGTGGTGGTTCAAAGTTTGATTTGCAGTCTGGACGGAGGGTGTGATATGGCCATGGATGGGAGGCATGGTCGTGTCTTTTAGCACATCTAGACCATGTTATATTCTATTGCACTCCGAATAAAAAGTTGTAGATCTTGAAGTTAGCTACATTTTGGTATTTGGAACAGCCTGGAACTCCAACCGAGCAGAAAGTAATGAATGTTTCAAAATTAGTCTACAGTCTTCCTAAGTTCAACATAGCCCTATTTTTGCACGACATGACCCCCCCCCCCCCTTGTTTTCTTTGCCACGTTCGTGCCTTTTGACATGACTTAGGCATGAATAGCCTCAAGTGTAAAGGCACGACCATGCTAATTTCCACGACCAACCCCTGATTCGGCTCTAGAAACCTAGCACGACCATGCCATTTGGCACGACCTGACCCTGATTTGGCTCTAGAAGGGGGCACAACCGTGTGATTTCACATGGCCACACCTTAGATGGTTGCTGGTGGGAGCCATGGCCTGCCTTGACTTTGCTTCGGGAGAGGGCACATGGTCATGCCAAGGGGCATGACCAGGTTGCTAATTCTTCACAAGTTGCTTTAATGTGCCTTTCCACTTCATTTTCGCTCCAATTTGTGTCATGTCAATAAAAACATTCAAAGAGTATATCTCCAAATAAAATAAAATGGAAGTATGACATAACAATAAAATAGAGTGCAACAAACATAGATTATATTCATGAAATAGAAATAGATGTGCATTAAAGAATGTCTAGAAACATATATAATCTACACATATCAAGAGGGAAAACTAGTTGGATGCAAGGGAACCTGAGGGAAGTTGACCGGCGGATGAGGAGCCGGGGGAAAATCCATATGCTCTTCCAGCTTGGTCCTTCACTCATTTTATGATCCTATAATGGACACCGCCAGGGCATTCGACAGTGGATGCTCAACAGCTTGTTGTTGTTTTTGCGCCATCCGCCACCATGAGTAAGTCGAAGTCCTCATGAGACAAGATTACAGTTGTGAGCTTTCCAATGTCCTCCATGCTTACACTACAAAACCAAGTGATGTTACCATAGATGACGCCAAATTTATTCCTGTCAGCAGTCGGTGAAGATGGATAGCTGATAAGATGACTTGTCTATTGACCGCAAGAAGAACTTGGGACAGAGTTCAAAGCCATGAGTGAGCCTTCCATGTCAAAAAGGACAAAGGGAGAGGAAAACATGAATAGGCAGGCTAGGAAGGAATCCTCAACGCAGTCACTCTGACACTCAATTCAAATGGGGAGGCTCAATAATGATGATACAAGAACAGTGATGGAAAACAGTGAGAAGCAATGGGAGAGCTTACCTGCGTGGCAAGAAGGAACCCCAATATATATAGTATTACCTTTATTAGTATGAGTAACGAGGTATGCTACTAAAATAAGGTCAACCATACTGATAATCTGTCATCTTTCCCTAATTGTACCAAACAATTCTGCGTATGGAGGATGGAAGCCTCCACTATACAAGTTACAGTTCTTACCATGTCTCTCTGTCCAATAAACTCTCTCATCATGCTCGATAGATGTGGTCTATTGTAAATATAACAATTCACCATCAATGCATTTTCATGCAATTTTTTGAGATGAGGAATTTAAATATATCCTTGACTTGAGCAACAAATCTAAATAATGAGTTGCATAAGAAGTCCAATACAAGTGTGGAAATTGATTTTCTAGATGACAACCTAAAAAACAAAGTAAATTTAGTCAAAAATTAAAATTATAATCTAATTCTTAATTGAAAGTTGTTAGTGCAAGGAGTACTAGATGATCAAACCTAAGTTTTGATATTAGCAAAGGATTTAAAGTTAAGTCTTATTGTTATAATGATGAGAATGACTAAGTGTGCAAAAAAATCCTAAGTGAGCTTAGGCAAGGTAAAAGTTCTTGTGAAAACTAGGCAAGTGGAAAGCCCTAGTTGTGGTTAGGTAAGGAAGTCATGGTCCGAGAAACTTAGTTGAAGTCTTATTAGGTCAAGGCCATTGAGTGGAAACTCCTACTAGTCGAGGATAGTAGGTGAAATTCCTAGAGGTCGTGGACATCAAGCGGAAGACTAGACGAGTCGAGGATCTAATGTCCAGCAAAAATTCTTAAAGTCTCGGATGCTGAGCAAAAATCCAAATGGTCTGGATGACCGATCTAGCATCAGGTAAACTCTCTAGAGAGGAGTAGGTGAGGGTGCATTCCCCGTTGAGGGAATAGTAGGCGTCGGTTTGACATAAGATTTCATGAAAATCCAAAAGTTAGAACCAAACAATTCCTAGACTGTCAAATTATCTTTATTTTGACTATGCTAACTCATAGGTGTAGGAAATATTATTTGTGTTAGACTAACATTGGTTGTAGGAGCAAAATTGACAAGGCTGGCCAAAGCCTTCTATGTTTAAGGTGCAGAGGAGCCTCCTGTGTGATGGAGATGCCTTGATGTAGAAGGAGTAAAGGCACCTTAGTTTGAGGAGGCACCTCCAAGCAGATCTGCTTCGAGGATAGACTCTGCTTCAATGCCTGTCGCGTAGAGTACTCCAGGCGCCTCAGTTTGGATGGAGGAGTCTTCGGTCAAATAAGAAACATGCTTTTCGACGTTGATCCAGATTGAGCTGGAGGTGCCTCAGTTCACCTATATAAGCATGGTGCCGAATAGTACTCAGAACACCTTCTTCTACGACTTCCATTCTTGTGCACTGTTCCAAAAAGGTCTCATCAATGCTCAAATGCTGCTCCGATAACAATGCCTAAGATACTACTCCAAGTTATTGGTATAATCATTTTGTTTATTGTACTTTCAATTCCATAGATTTGTAATCATTCGAAGTTTTAGTGAATTGTCCAATGAAAGCACTCAATGAGTGTGTGCCTTAGAGTAGGAGTCATCACATACTTCAAACCAAATAAAAAATAAAGTGTTAGCGACATCTTTTCCTTACTTTACTTTCTGTTGTGTTTACTCTGAGTGTTTTAATGAAAAATGTGAAAAAGCACGAGCGCTATTCACCCTCCCTCTAGTGATTTTGATCCTACAATTGGTATCAAAGTAGGGGCGCTCTGAATCGATGCAACTCCTGTTCGAGAAAGTTTTTTTTTCATCATATTTTTTAGTTTTTCAGAGTCGATGGAAATCAGTGCTATCACCCCTTTCGATCAAAATTTTAATCAAATTTTTTATTTTTTAAAGTTGGTGCAACACCACTCGAGTTCATTACATTTTATACTGCACTATTAATTCAAGACCAAGTCTTGATACATTTTTCTTTTATTTTTGTTTTGCAAGATCAATTATACCAAATGGCTGATCAAGAATGCTATAGTACCGCATGCCCACCCCTTTTCTCCAATGAGGATTTCAAATATTAGAAAGGCTGGATGGAGTACAATCTGAAGATCTAAGTTGAATGTGGATTATCATCCAAACAAACTTCTCACTATCACTTAACGACACTAGAAAATCGATGACATGGGACAACTGGCACCCTCACATAATGAAGAAGGTTGAGGATGACACTAAAGCTACTCAGACCCTACAGTGCAGACTAACCAAAGAGGAGTTGAACCGAGTTAGTCGGTTCACAAGTGCAAAGGACCTATGGGAAAAGTTAATGAATTACATGAGGGGACTTCCGATACAAAAGTAAGTAAACAAGACTTAATTTTAAATAAATTATATAATATTAAAATGCAGGATGGTGGATCAGCAGCTAATTATACGCTCAAATCCAAGAATTGCTCAACGATCTCCACGTGATTGAATAAAAGGTGGAGAACCGCGACATTATAAGATACGTGTTAAAGGCTTTTCCGAGAAATACTCTATGGATATCGATGGTAGATACATACAAAGTATCCAAGGATCTTTCAGATATTAGACTAGATGAAATATTTTGTGAATTCAAATTACATAAACAGACTAATGCACTTCAGGTTAAAAAAAAGGTATTTCTTTGGTTGTAGGTTCAAGTATGACAAAGGAATCATAGAATAAGTACTGAACCAAACCTAAGTTTAAAGGAGAATTAGATTCAGAAGATGGCGATGAAATCACTGCCGAGCCCATAACCTGGTTCGAAAGTTGTACAAAAGGAAGAAGAGGTTCACCAAACAAGAGATCAAGAAGGTGATCCAAATGAAGACTAAGAAATAGAGTCCATTTTCAATCACGAAAGTCAAGTCAAAAGTCACCTATTATGGATGTAACAAGAAAGGACACATCAAGTCAAATTGTTTAAATCTGAAGAAAGCCAAGAAGTAATAGAAAAAGAAGGTGCTACAAGTAATGTGGGATGAGTTTTCATCAAAAGACTCCAATGAAGAACATGAGCAAACAAGCTTCCTCATACTTCCGGCCCAAGAATAAGTTGTTGAAACCGAGTCCGAGAATGAATCAGAAGTCAAGTTCAAGCAACGCCATGGATCAATATCTGATTCAGATGATTCCAACTCCATTGTAAGTCCATCATTAGTTAGATTACATAATTTAATTTCTTACTTATCTAGAAAATTAGCCAAGTCCAATATCTGGTTCAAGTCACTCCAAAAGGATATTAAAGTCCTTAAGGAGGATACTAACCCAAGTTCTTTGACCAAGCTAATTCAAATTGGAACTTCAACTCAAGTTCAGCAACTTGAGGAAGAAAATTCTAATTTAAAAACTCAAGTCAAAAAACTTAAGGACACGTTGGAATGGTTCACTTTGGATTCCGAGAACCATAATTTGATTCTTAGAAAATAAAGAGCCATATACAACCAATCCACACTTGGATACAAGGCCAAACATCGATTTAGATCTTACTTGTTTTTAGTAAATTAAACTAATATAAATCTAGTCCAAGCATGGGTCCCTAAGTCTAACTTGATTAATTAAGTTGGACTTAATCAATATTGGACCCCAAGGATCAAATCTATTATTGTCATGACCCGAGGGTATACTTGTTTGCCAAATCGGGCGATACCCCCTAGTGACAATATAGGAAATAATCGATATCAAATAAATTCAAGCCAACACAAACTCCAATATAATATAATAATACCAAGTCACAAATGACAATGCGTGTATGTACGCATGAACATGTGATCATATTAAACTAACCAAAAACATAACTAACAACATAAATATTTGATACAAAAGAAAACCAAAATTTCAAAATAGCGGAAGGTACACCAATAACTCAAACAGAAATCCAAACTCAAGTGGGACTAGCAGCCAAGACCTTTGAGCGACACAACACCTCCTCTATCTGCTAACCTGAAAGTCAAAGAAAAAGTAAAGGGTAGTGAGTACAACAACTCAGTGGATAAAAGAAGATAGTGTATGAATAATATACTATCAGAAGATCAAAGGATGCAGTCTCAGGTAAAATACTTACTAACCAACATAAGTGTCCCAACATAATCACCAGCTAACCAAAGGTATAATCAACAACATAACACTTTACTAACCTATTCAACCAAGAATAACCAATAAATCGGGAGTACCTACAGTACATCCAAATCTGCATGAACAAATACAGGACCGACATATAGCAAGCACATAACAATTACTGACTGCAGGAGAACGCTCTACCACGGATGGTCTCGTAGATAGTCAGGGTATGTAACAAGTCACTATCTATGGAAGAACGTTCTACAACGGATGGTCCCGTGGGCAGATAGGGTAAATAACTAGTCATTGTCTACGGGAGGACCCTCTATCATGGATGGTCCCGTAGGCAGACGGGGTATATACCAATGGTCACTAATGACTCTCTCAACCATAAATGAGAGATAATGATCGTTAGGACATAACAACGTAATAACAAGTCGAAAAAAAGTATAAGCACATATGATATAACACTTTATAGCCACGTTGGTCTAACCTCACTAACGTATAGGCATAGGCCTAAATAACAATGAGGGTCTATTAGGATACTCAATATCCTACACCACAATATGAAATAACAAACAAAGGTTTAATAAGATGCTCGATATCCTATACTATGGTATGATCGTCTTAACCATAAGTATAAACTCAAATCATCTACCAAGGGGTCTAGCAGAATATCCAACGCCCTACACTATGACATGGTAATATCATGTATATATATAAACACAATCATGAATAACAAACATAACTGCATAGCTATCAACAATAGGTCAACATATAAGGATAACCAATAAGGTATCAAACTCAGGAGCAATATAGAACAAATTTAAGGTAAGCGAGTAACTGTGACCTCATCAAAACACGACAGTAACCAATCATGCATTATGATCAAAACTACCCACCTCAACTGTAGAGTATATGTCCATCCTTGAGTCCAAAGGTCTATCTCGAGCTCAAATCCTACAAGTAAAGACAAATCTAAGCACTGGTGTAATCCAAATCATAAAGTCTAATCAATTTATCAACTTCATTGATTAGTTCATATGTTAATCTATTAATCCCTCTTAGTCAATCAATAATTCCATAAGTATCAAGTTAATAACGTATATAACTCAATTAGTTCTTAACTAATATTAATCATTTATCCCCTTTAATAATTCAATGGATGATCAATCCTACTAATTAATCACTAAATCTAAGAAATCCAACAATTACTATCTACTCAATAATTAAACAATATAAATAATTAAGGTTACCCTTGGTTTTCGATTCCCTCTCGGGCAAAGAGTTTTCTGTGGCAGGTGACCGCCTGACCGGTGGAGACACAAAGTCTGGTGGGTCGACGAATCTGAACAGACGGCTCATAGTGGCAGTGGCCAACGGTGGTACAATGCGTCAGTGATTTGAAAAAGGTGGTCGGCTACTGTCTGCAATAGTTGTGCACAACAAGGGCGGAAGGGAGGAGGGCGGACGACGTCTAGGCAATGAAAGGGGCACCCAGCACGGTGGGTCACATGCGCTAGTCGAGGGGAAACATGGTTGTGGCCCTCGCATTCACAATGGGCAGTCGAGGCTTCACCGCCGTGATGTGGCTGCAATGTGCCCTTAGTTTTTCCGCTTTGGTAGATAAATAATGGCACAACAACCGACGATGGAGACCGAGGAGAGGGACATGGCATTGGCTGCTCACACGCGGAGACGCTTAAGTTCGATGCGAAGAGGCTACGCGCAATCGCAGATGTGGTTCACAAACAGGGAGGGGAAGACGCCTGGCGGCACTATCATCCTCGTGGCAGAAACATCACGTGCGTGGAGGCCAGACCTAGAGAGGAGAGGGGAAGCGATTGGCCTTCGGGATGGCCGTAGGCCTCTGAGATAGCCGATAGTGGGAAGTTGGCGGTGTGTCGCGCAACTGTCATGCTCACGAATAGGTATGAGGGAGATGGAGCATTCAACTTAGGTTTAAGAATTAAAACCTAGGTTTATATTTATCAACTCCTACTTGAATGAGGTAGTCAAAACAAGCTTTAGAAAAGCCTAACTCATATATCCCTATAAAATATCTAAAATGACTCAATAAAATTTTTGAAAAATTCTAATAAATTTTTAAAATTTACATATACTCTTTTACATTTGTTTCTTTATTTACTATTAATTATTTCATCTATAATTTGATCTATAGATTCCATTAGATCAAATTTTAATTATTTTAGTTTTTCTCTCGAGATATTATATATATTGAATATATTACAATTACCTTAATAAATCTTATCGAGGTTATGATCCAAGGGGAGAAAATAGAAAGACCATCTTTATTAGTAGATAGATTTGCTTAATTGCTTGATTTACTGCTTTCCTTATTTCTGTTTAGGATGGTTAGATAAGAACTTAGGCTTGATCGACATTCAACTAGTTAGGCTAAAAATTTTTATAAAGAAAACTAAATATTTAAATTCTTTAAAAGACTTTGTCTAGAAGTGATCGTTGCTCTAATACCCAAGAAGGCTCCTGTGCCTCACCACAGCCTGGAAGTTGATTATTGAAATGGATATTTAACCAAATAACTATTAAACATAAGTCTAACTCAAATGTAAATCAATCCTTAGATTTTAATTTTAAAAGATAAAATTAATAACCAACTCACAAAATTCATAAAATTCCCTGTTTAAAAAACTAGAAAAGGGTAAGATGGATTTAGGTTAAAATTGAGAATTAGCTTAACTCAAACTTAAACCAAATTTAACCAAAACTTAACTCAAACTAAATAAACTAATTAATTTACTTAACTTAACTCAAATCAATTAAACTAATTAATTAACTTAACTTAACTCAAACTAATTAAACTAATTAATTCACTTAACTTAAGTCAAACTAATTAAACTAATTAATTTAGTTAACATAACTCAATCTAATTAAACTAATCAACTTACTGAACATAACTCAAACCAATTAAACCAATTAATTTACTTAACTCAAACCAATTAAACTAATTAATTTACTTAACTTAACTCAAACTAATTAAACTAATCAATTTACTTAACCGAACTTAACCTAATTAATTTACTTAACCGTAACTCAAACTTAATCAAATCCAAAAGTTAAAAAACCAAAATCTAATCAAATATGGCAACATTGATATCCATCTCACAAAGAAAATCCATAAGAACAACATGGTTGATACTCTAGGTTGGGTGAGATGAAAAATAAGGAGTTGAAATCAATCAATCTATCTTATAATCAATTTAAATTGGATCCAAATTAAATACTTTATGTGTAGGAATAGAATGATTTGGACCAATAGATGTTGGATAGTAAATGCTCTAGATACATGACTGGGGACAGATTAAAGTTCACCAAACTAAAATCCAAGAACTTAGGATTAGTTGCATTTGACAATAATGGAAAACTTAAAGTAATCAAAACATATAATATTGAACTGAGTTCTGATTTCATTATTTGAAAAGTTTTATTAGTTGATAAATTTAAGTTTAATTACTTAGCATAAGTCAACTATGTGATTCTGGATATCTAGTAACATTCTCAAACTATGAATATGTAATTAAGAATATCAAAAATTTTGAAATTACACTTAAGGGAATTAGGAAAAATAATATTTACACAATTAACCTACCAACCTCCACACTCAAGTGTCCATTGACACAACTAGAGGAAACCAAGTTATGGCATAAAAGATTGGGTCACACTCACATAAGATTGATTTCAAAAATGAGTCAAAATGATTTAGTTAGAGATCTACCAAAATTAAAAAATTTAGAAAATACAATCTGTAATACTTTTCAATAAGAAAAATAAACCAAATCAACCCACAAACCAACAAACCTAAATCAAACCAACTCAATACTCGGGCTCCTATATTTAGACCTACAGAGCTAAGTCAATAAGATGAAACTAATACTATTTAGTAATAATTAATAACTACTCAAAATTTACATTGGTAAAATTTAAAAAAAACAAAGATGAAAGGTTTGAAATTTTCAACAATTTCTGAAAATTAATTGAAAATAAAAAAGCTATAAAAATAAAAAGAATAAGAAGTGATCGTAAGGGGAATTTGAAAATCATAGCTTTACCAAATTTTGCCAAACAAATGAATATCATCATGAATTTTCATATCCTAGAACCCCTCAACAAAATGGACTAGTGGAAAGAAAAAATAGGACATTACAAGAATCCACTAGAACCATGTTAAATGAATATAACTTAAGTAATCAATTTTGGGTAGAGGCAATAAATATAACATGTTATATTCAAAATATAATTTTAATTAATAAATTTTACAAGAAAACCCCTTATGAAATGTATTATAATAAAATACCCAACTAAAGTTATCTAAAAGTATTTGGGTGTAAAGTACACATATTATACACTAAAGATTACTTAGGTAAATTTACATCCAGATCAACAACTGATATTTTCCTAGGGTACTCTACAAATAGTAGGGCCTATAGAGTGTACAATAGAGGTACAATAAAAGTTAAAAAAATAACCATTGTAATCTTTGATGGAGAAAATAATCTATCTAATTTAATTAATGTAAATATGATCAAACTACTAGAAGCATATAAGATGATGAAATTATACTTGACTCAAGAGAATCAGAAGAACCAATTGCTAACCCTAACATAAGAACACCTAGGGTAAGATCCAACCACCCACTTGATCAAATTTTGGGTGACTCAAACTTAGTAGTTTGAACTCGATCATCATATAGAAATTTAAGTCAAATAGCTTTTATCTCCAAGATTAAACTCAAGATTATAGAAGAAGCCCTACCTGACACGGATTGGACAATTGCAATGCAAGAAGAATTAGCCCAATTTGAAAGAAACTAAGTCTGGGAACTAGTACCTAAATCAAATAATAAATCAATTATTGACATAAAATGGGTCTTTAGTGTAGGTCCCTTTAGAGGCCGGCAAGAGGGGAGGGGTGAATTGCCCTACAAAAATAAACACAAAACCTTTCTCGGATATTCAACTAATTAGCAGACACTTGTAATAAAAAAGAAGAGACTAAATTAAAAGATCAGACACAAGAGGGTTTACTTGGTTTGCAATCAGAGAATTGTTAATCCAAGAAAAAGATGGCGCACTATCTGATTCTCCTCTGGGCGGAGTAGCCTCTTACAACGTTGACAGAACAAAAGAATAGAAAGCACAGAAAGAAATGAATTACAAGTGAGTTGAATGATCTGTGCAAACCAGTGCTATATTTATAGCACTGATCGGGGTGCCCCGAAGGGGTTCCGGGCGCCCTGGGGGGATAAACTTTATCCCCCAACGTTCAGATCGAGTTTGACTCGATCTGGTCAACATCTTCGGTCCGGGCGCCCCGAAGGGGTCCGGGCACCCCGGTCAGCTCCGGGCGCCCCGGACCCCAAAAGTCAACTCTGGTTGACTTTTTCCATCCGGTCGCTCTACTTTGGTTCAGCTCGTCTCGGTCCGGGTCTTCAACTCCGGCTCCAATAGCTTGGGTGATCTCGGCCATCCGGAATAGGGCTCACCCAAATCCAAGTTCCGGCCTTCTCCTCGAGCAGCCTTCCTTCCCGGTTTCTCATCCCTCGAACGACGTGCACATTCTTCTCGTCCACCGGTGTACTCTTCCGCGGTCACCTCGTCCCTCGGACGCATCGAGCCTGTCGACTCTCTCCCCGTGTCGTCCTTCTCGTTTGCCGCATCTTCCGCTCGACTTCCTGTATTCCTAAGCTCTTGCACACTTAGACACAAGGGTTAGACAAACGCAGGACCTAACTTAACTTGTTTGATCACATCTAAACACCTTGGGGTTCCAACAATCTCCCCCTTTTTGATGTGAGCAACCCAAGTTAAGTTAGGGTAAAATAGATGTAATAATAAACAATTAATATGCAAATAAGTCCAAATATTTTTCAATTGCAAAATTATATTACCTCCCCCTAGACTTAACATACTTCTCCCCCTTTGATCACATAAAAATTGGGGTTATAAACAAGTCTAAGGTAAATTCTTAAAAAAAATCTTAAGTGTAAAAAATAGCTAAGTAAAGACACTCTTCAGAATTTTTCTTTCGAGAAAAATTTAAGGAAAACATATTTAAGAAAAAAAACAGTCATAAGTGTTAACAAAAATTTAAGTTTGAAACTTATTTCAACATTTCCTTAAAAAAAATTCCATAAAAAAATCTAAGGCAATTTTAAAAAATTTCTAAGTTTTAAAATACATGAAAAAAAAATTTTAATTTCTAACAAACATTTTCTAAAAAAAATTTCAAAACAAATGTTTAACAACTTTTAAGGATTATTTAATTTTAACTTTAATATTTTTTTCAGAAAGTTAATTAAACATTTGATTTCAGTATTTTGGCTTCCAGGTCTTGGCGAGGCACTAGACCTTCTTGGTTATTGGAGCAACAACCACTTCCTTAGTCAAAGCCTCATAAAGAAACTATCTGTTTAACTTTCTTGCTGAAAGATGCTAAGTTAAATTTGAAATTTAAGTTAGCATATTTTCGGAACCCAATAGAGGAACCTATAGGATTAACCAAGTATTTCCTAGGTACATAGACTTTTGATATATTTCTAATTTGACTTTGATGAAATCTATAATACCAATTTAAACCTCTATAATTTCTAAAAGTGGAAATATTTGAACCATTAGATTTTTTTCAGTCTTTCTATTTCTTCTTTTAGTTTTTCATTTTCAATTTTCAATTTATCAAAATCCTCTATAAGACATGATTTTGCTAAAATTCTTTTTGTTTCTAGAATTTCATTTTCTAATTTGATATTTTTATTTTCTAATTTATACATGGATTTAGCCATTGCCTTAATACCAAAGTAAAGTTGATCAGGGGGTAAGAGGCATACCTCACTTACCATATCAGACTTGAAGCCTGAATCTCCCCCTGCTTTGCTGCTTTCATCTGAGGTCGGTCCCCCTTCATCGATGCTAGGTTCTGATGGACTTTGCCCTTCGTAGCTTGCCATTAGTGCTAGCTCGGAATATTCTTGAATCTCGGACTCAGATGTTGAAGTGTCGTCCCAAGTAGCTTTTAGGTTCTTATGCTTTTGGGGTACTTTGATTTTGTCCTTTTTGAGTTCTGGGCAATCCTCTCTTAGGTGTCCTTCCTTTTGACACTCGTAGCAACGAACCCTTCTTCTATTTCTTGGATTCTTTTTATTCTGCATTTCTTTGAATTTATTAGATCTAAATTTTTTTTAAAAATTTCTTACCATATACGCTTCCTGATCCTCTTCTGAGTCTGACTCGGGTTCATCCTTTTTTGTTGCTTTTAGTGTAATCATCTGACTTGATTCCTTTGTCGTCCCTGCACACCTGGTTTCATGCAATTCAATAGTAGAGAACAATTCTTCTAAAGTACTTACCTCCAGGTCTTTTGAGATATAATATGCGTTGACGATTGATGTCCATTCTGGAGTTCTGGGAAATGCGTTGAGTGTGTAGTGTATGCTGTCCTGATTTATTATGGTTTCTCCAAGGTTCTCGAGATCAGTAATTAGTTCTTTTACCTTCACGTGTAGATTGACTACCCTCTCACCTTTTTCAAGACGAATGTTCATCAACTTGTTCCGGAGGATGTCTCTTCTAGCGAGCTTCGCTTCAGACGTGCCTTCGTGGAGTTCCAGGAACTTCTCCCAAAGTTCTTTAGCAGAAGAATATCTTCCGATGCGGTTGACCTCTTGAGGCGGTAACACGCTCAGCAGGTGATATTCCGCACGGATGTTTGCTACAGATTCATTCTGCTCCTTCTTTGTCCAATTGCACTCTTCTTTTTCTTCTCCATCTTGATTCGTCAGAGCTAAAAAACCATATTTCATAATAAATAGAATTTCGAAATCAGTTCTTAGGAATACCTCCATACGACGCTTCCAGTTTGCGAAGTTCCCCTCGAATTTTGGTGGAACGATGCTTGGTCCAGCCATCTCGTTGCTTCGATCGGCGGTTAGTCCTCTTGAAGCGCACCTTGCTCTGATACCACTTGTAGGTCCCTTTGGAGGCCGGCAAGAGGGGAGGGGTGAATTGCCCTACAAAAATAAACACAAAACCTTTCTCGGATATTCAACTAATTAGCAGACACTTGTAATAAAAAAGAAGAGACTAAATTAAAAGATCAGACACAAGAGAGTTTATTTGGTTTGCAATCAGAGGATTGCTAATCCAAGGCAAAGATGACGCACTATCTGATTCTCCTTTGGGCGGAGTAGCCTCTTACAATGTTGACAGAACAAAAGAATAGAAAGCACAAAAAGAAATGAATTACAAGTGAGTTGGATGATCTGTGCAAACCAGTGTTATATTTATAACACTGGTCGGGGCGTCCCGAAGGGGTTCCGGGCGCCCTGGGGGGATAAAACTTTATCCCCCAACGTTCAGATCAAGTTTGACTCAATATGATCAACATCTTCGGTCCGAGGGCCCCGGAGGGTTCCGGGCGCCCCGGACCCCAAAAGTCAACTCTGGTTGACTTTTTCCATCCGGTCGCTCTGCTTCGGTTCAGCTCGTCTCGGTCTGGGTCTTCAACTCCGGCTCCGCTAGTTTGTGTGATTTCGGCCATCCGGAATAGGGCTCACCCGAACTCAAGTTCCGGCCTTCTCCTCGAGCAGCCTTCCTTCCCGGTTTCTCGTCCCTCGAACGCCTCACACGTTCTTCTCGTCCACCGGTGTACTCTTCTGCGGTCACCTCGTCCCTCGGACGCACCGAGCCCGTCGGCTCTCTCCCAGTGTCGTCCTTCTCGTTAGCCGCGTCTTCCGCTCGACTTCCTGTGTTCCTAAGCTCCTGCACACTTAGACACAAGGGTTAGACAAACGTAGGACCTAACTTAACTTGTTTGATCACATCAAAACACCTTGGTGTTCCAACATTTAGGAAAAAATTAGATGATAAAGGAGAAATTATTAGGAATAAAGCCTGATTGGTGGTAAAAAGATTAAGTCAAGTTGAAGGACTTGACTAATAAAGCCTATGCCCTAATAACTTGACTTGAATCCATTAGGATGTTGCTGGCTTATGCAACACATAAGGGTTTTAAATTATATCAAATGGATGTAGAGTCCGCATTTCTTAACAAATTCATCAAGGAAGAAGTTTATGTAAATCAACCACCAGGATGTGAGGACCTAGACCACCCAAATCATGTCCTTTGGATAAAAAAACATTTTATGGATTAAAATAAGCTCCTAGTGCTTGGTATAAAAGATTATCAACATAGCTAATATCTAAAGGGTTTAACCCATGCTAAATTAACTCAATATTATTTATTATAACCCTAGAAAAGGATACCTTTATAGCCCAAATCTATATAGATGACATAATTTTTAGTTCAACCAATATAAATTTTTAAAAGAATTCATTAAATTAATGAAAATAAGTTTAGTATATGAACTTAATTTTTTCTTAGGTTTACAAATAAATCAAACCAAAGAAGGTATTTTTATCTATCAAATAAAATATTCTAAAGAATTAATTAAAAAAATTAGAATAAAAATTCTAAAAATATCAATACCCTAATGATAACTAATGTAAAAATTGATTTTGACTTAGAACGAAAACTAGTAGACTTAAAGTATTATAGAAGCACAATATTATTTATAGTTGGTATGTGTGCTAAGTACCAATCATGTATAAAAGAAACACATTTAATAAATGTAAAAAGAATACTTAGGTATATCAAGGGCACACTAAGTGTAAGACTTTGGTACCCTAGGACTGACACATTTGACTTAGTTTGGATACTCTGACTCAGAATATGCTTGGTGCAAACTAGATAAAAAAAGTACGAGTAGAAGCTGCCAATTTCTAGGTCAGTGCCTAGTAAGCTGGTGCAGTAGAAAGTAATACTATGTTGCCTTATTCACTACTAAAGTAGAGTGCATAGCTATGGGGGAATATATAGCTCAACTTTTATGGATGATGCACACTTTAAAAGATTATCAATTAAAATACTAAAATATAAAAGTCTCAATTGATAACATAAGTTCAATCAACTTAACAAAAAATCCAATACACTATTCAAGAACTAAACACATAAAAGTCAAGCATCACTTTCTAAGTAATCATATAGCTAGGGGTGATATTGTACTCAACTATGTTGAGTACAAGTCAAATCTAGTAGATATCTTCACTAAACCCTTACCTGAACTTGAGTTCAGTACACTTAGAAAATAATTAGGAATGCGCATAGTAGAATAGGTTGCATTATACCTTACTTTCTTTAAGTTTCTAAATTCTACTTTAAAAATCTATTTTCAAAATTTCTAGTTTTTAAAATTAATATGTTTTTAACTTTAAATCCTATATTTTCAAAATTAATTTTTCAAATTGAGCTATGGACTTAAACTAGGTTTTCCCCCTAAAAAGTATGAACCTATAGAGTTAAACGACCAACATCTCACAAGCACACTAGGACTACCTTACTTGTAATTGAAAACACTTAGAATGGTGTGAATGTTTAGGACCTTACCTAGACTTCAGAATGCTTATGTCAATGCATTAATATAAGTCTGAGCAAAAAATATCAATTCAAATTGATCAATTTAAGTCATCCTTTTTAATCAAACTAGCTGAATTACTTACTTAACTTGACTAACCAAGTGAACACTACTATCTTCTGATAGCTAGCTAGTAACTAAAGGTTAGATATTTTTTTTAAGGAAAGTAGATGTTTATTTTAAATATATTTTTTGACAAAATGTACTTTGATTTTTGCATGCTTGGACTCTAGGGTTATACTCATGCTATGAACTTTTACCTAATATTTAATTTTGAAATTTTTTCTCTTAAAATTTTTTTTTCTCTTCAATTTTTTTAAAACGAATTACTTACAAGTTTTTCAATTTAAGGCATTAATGGAGAGGGAGCTCTTTATATTTTTTTAAAATTATTTTTGTTATATATCAAAGGGGGAGAAAGAGGAGGTTAAAAGTTAACTATTTTCAAAAGTAAAATTTAAAGTAATTTCAAAAGCAAAGAAATATTTTTCAAAAGAAGCTAAGTTAAGATTTTTTTAAAAGGAGGGTTCTTTTTCAAAAATAAAGTTTTTTTTTAAAAAAAACTAACTATTTTCAAAGATCAATATTTTTTAAAAACTAAAGTATTTTCAAAGCTAAGTATTTTTTCAAAAAGATTTTAAAAGTTAGATATTTTTTTTCAAAAGTTTTTCAAGTCAATTGCTACTTTTCAGGGTGTAACGACCCGCCTTCTACTAACTAAGCTGTAAGGCCGATCGTTACGTTATGCTGTGCTAACTATTCCAAGACCATCATCAAATCTAGGTGCGGAAGCTGTACTAATTAAAATTTTGCTAAACTATTATCATTTCTTTGTTCTACATGTGCTAAGGGGTGTAATCTAAACTATTCATGACATATATTACATCCCCCAATGGTCAAGGAACCTAACTAAGAGTTTTTTGCTGATATCAGGCCTCCCAATCGATCCACGGATCGATTGGAATGGCCGGATCGATCCATTGATCGATCCAGGTGGCTACTGTATGTGGGGCTTAGGTTGGATCGATCCAGTGATCGATCCAGCACGCTACTGTGCTCGGGCAATATTCTGGATTGATCGGCTGATCGATCCAGACTGGCCAATCGATCCAGTGATCGATGACAGAATTTGCTGGATCGATCGGCTGATCGATCCAGAGGCCTACTGTTCGCGGTACGAACTTCTCAATCGATCGGCTAATCGATTGAGAAGCCTCCAATCGATCAGCCGATCGATTGGGGTTTCTGATTTCGTACCAGGAGTCTGATTTCAGCACTGTTTCGTGCCTCAATCACACATACAAGTTCTAAAATGACTGGGAAACGTTCTAACATCACATAACTAAGGTTCTAAGCATGGTAGAGTGCATAATTTACTAGTTCATGGCATTTAGACATACTGAAGTATGGAACAACCAAAATGCTAAAGTGTTATATTGGTTTAAACAAAACTTGCTAGATCCCTAAGATCTTTATTTCAAGTTCCTGCCCACACACATCTTTATCGCATTGCCCTCCAGCCTCCGCTAGTCCATCTTTCCTTTACCTTTATCTGCAGTATAAGGAAAAGTATCTGTAAGCTTTCGCTTAGTAAGAAACCATCTACCTCACAAAAATATGCATACGATGCAATTCATGTTTTTAAAGAATGCTATTTAAAACATATGCTGAACTTTACTAAACATGGCATGGCATGGCATACAACACGTAGAATTAAGAAGCTGAACATAGCAATAAAAGCTACTCATAAGCTAACCTGTGTATCCATAAGAAAGAGCTAAACTGATGTAAAAGCCGAGCTAAACTATTACTGATCTGATGCTAAGCTGTACTGAATTCACATAGCTATTTATGAAGTTTTGAAAACTAATTACATAATATGTGAAAATACATAATCATGCTGCTGTTGGGCCCGGCAACTGTACGTGTTATGCGCACATCCTTAACTAGACCCGGGTTTGCAAGTCCCGAATTTAGTAGGGTTACTAGGCTATCTGAACCTAGGGACGACTGTGGGAGCCCAACCCAATGGATATCTAATCCAGTACAATGCCACTGAGAAAGTAAAATACTGAATATAGCTAGTTACTGCTTATCCTGCTATTTCTAGGTTATCTGAACCTAGAGCTAGGTTGTCTGAACCTAGAGGCGACTGTGGGAGCCCACCCATTGGACCGTAGTCCCCTATAAGATGTAATAAACTAACTGTACTAAATAAATGCTTCTATTGCATTTAGCTGGGCTGTTAAAATGCCTAAGTTGCATTTTGCTGTTCTAAGCACTTTTTATCAAACACTTGGTGTGCTTTAACCCTCCCCTCTATTAGGGAGACCTGTTGGATCGAGACCGCGCTAGAGGGGGGGTGAATAGAGCTCGTGGCTATTTCGTTTTTCAAATGGGAAGACTATCGGAGTTTAAAACAAGCAGCGGAATAAAGAACAAACACACAGAGAGAGACACGAGAGATTTTACTTCGTTCGGAGCCTAAGGCGACTCCTACTCGAAAGCCCCCTATCCTTGATCACTTTCCGTGGGCAACAACTATAAGCTCGTTAAAAGATTACAATTATGAGTACAAAAAGCTATAAGTATTATACCGACAACAAGAAATGCTAAATCTGAAGCTTCGGGTCGTCGGGCACTTGTAGCAGCACTTCGGAATGTCTTTTGGAGCAGCACGTTGATGAGAGATCACTTGGTATTCGTTGTTATAAAGTGCTGGTCGAAACCCCCTTATAAAGGGTGTGCAAGGCGCCTTGAAGGCTGTTCAAGGCGCCTCCATGCTGCCGAATCCTCCGCGTGGATCAAGCTTGAACTGGTCGAAGTTCATCTGCTTAAGGTGCCTTAAACCTCACTCAAGGCGCCTTCCAAGGCGCCTTCTACCTTCTTCAAGGCGCCTCCAATGGTGCTTCGCAGCCAGCTCATCTTGTGCACCCGAGGCGCCTCCAAGCTCCATGGAGGCGCCTCGGACACTGTTCACCCGAGGCTTTAGGTTGCTCCTTTGCACCTGCAAGATACGTTAGTCCCAAACACTATCTTGCAACACAAAGTTAGCACAATAAATATGATAAATGAAGTATAGACAGTCTCCGGACTGTCCGAGTCTGACTTCGGGTTTCCAACCGAAAACCCTAGGTCGACTCGACGCCTACTGTTCCCTCTATGGGGAACGCGTCCTCACCTACTCCCCTTAGGAGAGATTACCTGATGTCAGTCCGGTCCTTCAGACCGACTGGACTTTCCGCCTATGTAACAACCACCCTTCTTACTACTACTACACTCTAAGGATGACCGTTACTTAACTACTTGTCATGCCCCGGAGGACTCTCTGTCCGAAGAAATTTCGGCAGCATCTCCCCTGTACGATGGACAATCTGAAACTTTTCTACAAGCACTATACACCTCAGCCACATGCGGCTGGAATAATAACACAAATTAAAACAAACACCACGCAGTTTATAAAGATATTCAGCCTCTGGCTGTCACAACCACGCAGTTAATAATAGTAATCAATAACAATTGGACTCTGACTCGAAATCCACCCTATTCCACTACACTCGTAAAGCTCAAATCCAACGAACTCACCTCTTCTGCCGTCCAGGCAGGCACGTAGTAAAATGAAATCCAATATCATATCAAAAATCCATCAAAAGGTATCACTCCATACAATATTCATAGGAAAAATCCAAAGACAATACTAAACAAAGTCTGATATAGAAAAAGGCCAAATAAAAACAAATAACGAACTAGTAGAGAACTGGCTCTACGTGCAGATGGGGGGGCCCTCTCCGGACAGCTTCAACCTGAAAATATCAACAATGGAGGCGGGGTGAGTCCAACACTCAGCAGGTACAACTGATATGCATAATAAAACAAATAACCGACAACACTAATCATGCGTACAGTCTCCTGAATACGAGAAGGAATAAATGCAACTGAAACGAAATCAGGAGATAACTGTACTAACCGGAATCAAGGTACAAAGGTAACAGGTCGTCAGACCGAAGAAATCATAATCCTGTATGCATGTCAATCAAATGCATCCATACAAATGCAGCATATAAGTGCAGCAATCACAACAATAAAATGCTATAAATGCATATGGTGACCGTGCACTCAGACATCACTGCTCCTGACAGTGACTGAGTGGACGGAATGCTGTCGGACTACTCCTGTCCTCTGGCCCCAAATCATAAATGGGGGAGCTCAATGCTCTCATCTCCCGGTACACAATGACGGGGAGGAAAAATCTCTGCCAGCTACCACGCTGAGTCTCCTGACCAACGGAGCCAAACAGAGTCCACCATCTGTCGGCTACCATGCTGCTACACTAAATGCCAACGGAGCCAAACAGAGCGGAACTGACTGCCGGCTACCACGCTGAGTCACCAGACCAACGGAGCCAAACAGCAGAACCGCCACACACCTGTCTGATATACCACTAATCCATGGGTGGTGGTGTGTGCAGTACATGTAACTGGCGATGCGCTCACAATAATGGAGCAGACAACTGCACAGCATGCAATCATGTTGAATGATGCATGACTCTAAACATGGCAATATCATAAATAGCATAGTAAGATCCATACATAAATAAAAGGTGTACCACAAGTCAATGTATCAGATGGAAGGTACACAAATAGATAGGGTATCATATAAACCCTAGGTCCTGAACATGATGTATCACATGGTTGGGTCACTACCGAATGCATGTATGGTCAGATAAATAATAACATGCAGTGCATAATAAATAAACAAACAACATGTAACAGATCATGTAGTGACCAACCGAATCAAATGGAAAACACAATTCTTGCTATATGTTAAACACTTTATTATGCATATCAAAAGACATAAGTCAAAGTACCCGCCTCCAATAAAGTGGTCCAATCCGGTAATCAGGATACTCGTCGAGATACCGTCTCGAATCAAAGTCCTGCGTCACAATACTTAGTTTAGCTAACTCTATCATGCATCATTAACTAAACTAAGTCCTAAACCATAGATCATTTAGGGTTAACTTCATTAACCCTAATTACACAATTTAAATAAATTTCCAAACTAGGTTAACAATTATTGCTAACCCAACTAGCAATCATCTACAACGAAGATCAAATTTCTCCACAATACCTTAATTCGTATGTATCACTGTTGATCCAAAAATCAAAGATGTTGGCTGCCGAAACAAGATCAGAGCCGCTGCTGGGGATCACAAAGTTACTGCCCAAACAACACATGTTATGCTAATACACTACATCAACATCTCAAGATTTCAAGATGAATCAAATTGAAGCCCAACATTTCATACCTAAATCCTAAACTCCTGTTGACGCTCAACTGATCAGAAAACCAATTTAGCCGCAACAGATTAAAAACCCTATTCTGCCATATAAACCAAATCCAAAACACTTATCAATTCCTCCACAACAAAATCTGAGAACAGAACCACAACCTAATTCCAATCACAGTTAGGGTACAGAGCCTAAGCCCTGTGATGAAACGAACCTATGGCCGGCGGTAGTGCAAGGGCACAGCTTCAGCAGGGCTCGACTAGGGCACAGCGTCGGCAGTGCTTGAAAAGGGAGGAAAAGGAAGAAGAAGACCCAAATCCAAAAGCCTCGGCTTACAAATAGGGCAGAGGATCGGCAGTGGAGACGGCTAGAGCATAGGCGATCGAAGTAAGCGTCGGGCAGTGAAGCTAGGGCATGGGGCGGTCGGCGGTATGCGAGCATAGGGGGAAGAGAAGACACTCAATCGTCGGCTCTCTATTCCCTGGCGTCGTCGGCGTCGGGCAGAGGAGAGGAAGGCGTCGGGAAGGAGTGGCAGTGACGCGGCTAAGGATCGGCTCCGGCGCTCGTTCTAGGGCACGGCTGGGCGGAAGTGTTGCCGGCACTTGGGAGAAGAGAAGAAGAGGTGGAGGCGGAGGAACTGCCGTGGCCGGCGGTTAGGGCAAAGATTGCGACGGGAAGCAAGCGCGGGGAAGGTGTCGGGAGGAGAAGCATGGTTCGGCGTGAGGAGAAGAGAGCAAATAAAAACAAGGAAAAAGAAAATAGAAAAAGGAATTAAGAAAAATCAACTTTTCCTTATTTAAATGGGGTAGCCAAAACAGGCTTTTTTTCCCGGCCCCGTTTTATCCCCGTTAACTTATCCGTACGAGCTCCGAAAAATTCCCGAAAAATCTCCAAAAATTCCGAAAAATTCCCTTATTAATATTCACCTATTTTTCAATATTTTACACTACTAACTCTACTTAACCGGTATGATTAAAAATCACATGGAAACCCTACCAAAAAATTTCGGCAGAGTCTCCCTCGTACCAGTGACCATAAACCAAGATACAAGCATAGTATACATCAGCCACAGGCGGCTGGAACATTTATCAAAGACTCACGCAGTTAAATAAGTATCAAACACACAAATATCTACTGAACTCATCCTACATGCAATCTAAACAGAATAATCTCAAATGACGTGAGCTTAAAATACAACTCAAATGTTTATAATAACTAAAATGCGGAAACTAAAATTAAAACTTCTTTCCTAGTCCCAAGGCTTCCATAGTCCTGGCATCACACATCCTTCGAACACCTCTTTGTCGCCTTCCTTTCTATATCTTTTCCTTTCCTGTATCTGCAGTAAGAGGAAGTGTAGTTTATAAGCAAAATTTGCTTAGAAAGCGCTATCTAACTCACAAAATCTCGATATGCATGAGGATATACTGAAATCTAAAACTGAATGCTCAAAAGGAAAACTACTCATGCTCATCTACTAGTAAAAGAAACATATTGAAAGACTAAACATGTAAAGCAAAGCTATACAATCATGCTAGCATAAAAAAAGTTAAACTTACTGAATTCTAAACATCTTCTGAATCTTATTTCACTTGCTTTTAGACTTATTATTTAATACTTATGTGAAACTTCTTTTACTTGTTCAAAAACTTATACTTATAATACTTCAAAATAATAATCAACTTCTTCTTGGGCCCAGGCATAGTATCATCTTATGCGCGTTCCCTAATAGGTTGGGGTAGCGAGTCACCAATCCTAAAAGAGCAGACCTCGGTCTACCAGGGCCAAGACCTCAGAATTGGACACCTGGATTTGTTTAACGACAACCTCGGAAGTCGGGTACTAGCCTCTTCTTAAAAGTAAAATACTTATAATCTTATTTACTTCTTCTTTAAATGCTTTGGCATTTTAATAGGCACCTTGTGTGCCAAAATCCCTAAAGTCTTGACTCTTGGGATTTACTTAAGGTCTCGGCCTTTTCTTTCTCTTCTTTATCTTTCTTATACTTTTCTTTATCTTTCTTATGCGTCTATGAATGAAACTAACTATGTAACACATAATCATACATATTGAAGTAGCAATTAAACTTAAATATGTATGCTTAAACAAATTCTAAAACTATAATTCTTAACCAAAGTCTGTACTATGATACTCAAGAAAAATCTGCACTATACTAAGCTTAACAAAATCTGCATACTAATGCATAATAAAATCCGCATGCTTATAAACGAAATCGTTCATGCATATTGAGGTGACAAGAAACTTAATTCTGAATACTTGAAATAAACAACATATATATAACTGCTCAGGTTAATCTAATAGCATAGGAAAACTAGAAAGTATACCCATGCATATCTCGTGGCAAAGCAAACTAAAATGCTGAAACTATAACAGGAAAAGCCTAATCTGCTGTTTTAGTTCATTGAAGAACAAATCTGAAATGCTATAAATGCATGATGTCCATGCTTGTAAGAATAGCAGAAAATAGATACTGATATGCTAAAAGACAAGGCTGCACATGCTACTAAATCGACGACAAGGGCTAAATCTGAAATGCTACTAGGTGCAGTTCGTACTTGTGAAATACTCAGAACTAACTAGGTAAATCTGAAACTGTAAACAACTATAGATCGAAAACTAAATCTGCATGCTTAAAACTTATAACGGAAAGATCTAAAACAGCAATTAAACTAAAGGCGAACGAAACTAGAAGCTAAATAAGAAATCTGCACCGTTTCATCTATTGATCACGCCTACTGCCAACACAAGAACTACCATAAACTTAAATGGGAATTCTGTACAGATATGCTTAATAGAACCACATGCTTACAATTAATCTACATACTAAACTTAATCCTTAAAGCCGTTTACACCAAAAAGGAAGATCATATTGAGCATGGACGAAAAAATAAGGCTAACAGCAATCTAATCTACTTTACAGCAACCAATAAAACTGTAATCAAACTAAATATAAAGGAACTAATCCCCAACTAAAAGCTAGGGTTCGGATCAAGGAGAAAGATCAAATTCATTCACTTACATAGCACTAATGGTAAGGAACAGAACCGAATCAAGAAGAACAACTCCAGCAATAACAAGAAGGAACGATTCTAGCTGTAACAAAAGAATCAATCCATAAATTTCCCTAACGATTTAAGGAAACTCCTAACAAACTCCTAGAAACTTCTAGGGTTCATGCATGCTTCGGAAACAAAAAGAGGGACAAATAGATTCGGAGCTATCCTACTGCAGGTGAGTAGCGACTTACCTCGTGTTCTTGAACTCACAGTCGAAGAAGGAAGATTTCTAGGGTTCGGGTCTCTTGAAATCGTGGCCTCTCTTCGTGTTCACGGGTCCTTCTTGACGAGAGGAGCTCGAATCCGAGAAGAGCTCACGGAAATCCCCTTCGGCCGGCCGCCGGAGACGAAGCTAGGGCTTCGTTTTCCTTCGCTCGGCAGAATCGGCCCCGACGCCGTTCGTGAGGGAGAGGAGAGAAAATTAGGTCACGGGGAAATAATCAAGCCCTAAGTTCTCCTCTTATAACTTTGGTATTTCTGTTAACTTAAGGTCATTTCGCTTCCAATTCTTTCGCGAAATATCCGTGGAATAGTTGGTTGGCTGGGTTTTGACCAAGCCAAAAGCCTCGGGTTCAATTCTCGGCTGCTACCTCTTTTTCTTCCTTTTATTTTTTGTTATTAATTCCTATTACTTAAATAGATCTCTTCCTCTATTTTTCAAGTAACAATTGCTAGCCCAGTTGGTTAGCCGCTCCGCTTAAATCTTTGCTTCGGGTCCGAGGTCAAGGGTTCGAACCTCGGCCGAAACATTTTCCACAACCTTTTATAACCTTAAGATATTTCTATATCTACTATCCCTTAAATATGATTTCGCCCATTACTTGATCAGTAATAACCGCCGACCCACTTGGTTAGTTGAGTTTTGCCCAGATCAGAGGTTGCTGGTTCAAACCTCGGCTTAGATATTTTTTGTCAAAACTTCCTTCGTTTAGTAAAAATACCAAACGACCTCCAAAAATTACATAAAAATACTCTAAAAATTTCTAAAAATCTCTAGAATATTTCTATAGCATTTCTAAATATTTTTGAATTATTTTTGGGGCTCAAAAGGAGGGAATTTGGGTCGTTACAATTCCCCACACCTTATAAAAAGTTCGTCCTCGAACTTAGAATAATTCTAGATCTCTCTGTCTCATACTGTCCTTACCCTCCTAAATAATTTCTTCGTGCTTCTGGTTCTAAATAACTTTCCCTAATGGTACTCTTTGTTCCTTAGTCTCTTAACTTCTCGGTCCTCTATTATTCATATCGAATCATATCCATTAGTGGTCCTTGGAAGGCTTATTATAAGGTCTCTGAAGACCATAGGTGCATTAGTCACACCAAATGGCATGACTACAAATTCGTAGTGTCCATTTCTGGTCCTGGAAACTGTTCTGAGTGCATCACTTCCTTTCACTTTCAACTGATGGTTCCCCAAAACGCAGGTCTGTTTTAGAGAAGATTATTGCCCACTTTAGCTGATCCAATAGATCATCTATTCTGTGAAGAGGGTACTTGTCCTTAACTGCTACTTTGCTCAGCGCTCTAAAATCTATGCACATCCGCATAGATCCGTCTTTCTCCTTAACGAACAACTCTAGAGCTCTCCGGGGTGAATAACTAGGGCGAATGAAACCCTTGTCAAGTAGCTCCTAAAATTGTTCTTGTAACTCTCTTAGCTCTGCTAGAAAAAATTCGATACCGAGCTTTTGAATTTGAACTGGTATCAGGAAACAACTCAATTTCAAACTCTACTTCTCTGTTGGGAGATAGTCCAAGTTGCTCTTCTAGAAATTCCTCTGGGTATTCGCAGACTACCCGAACGTCTTCCTGCTTGGGTCTTTCTTATTATCATTGTCCTTCTAATTCTAATTACTTAATTGGGCTTCTGACTCCCCACTGTCTTGTCCTCTATCTTAACATCTAGTTATGCCAAGAATAATACTTGATATCTTCTCTATCCTTTCTAAACACACTTATGTATATAAATATAAGAGAAACAAAACTAAAATTGTCTCTATTCTTCCTAAGCATATGTATCAAAACATAGAAAAATAAAACAAGGATTTTCTTCTTACTTAAGAGTATATAAGCAAATACTCTATACTGCAAATAATAAAGAAAGCATAAAAGGAAAAACTTAAATACTTTCTTACTTGAAGACGGCAAGGATGGTGTTAATGTGTGATGCTGGAGAATGGGGACCGCTCTGATACCAACAATAACAACCACCGTTCTTACTACTACTATACTCTAAGGATGACTGTTACTTAACTACTAACTCTACTTAACCGGTATGATTAAAAATCACATGGAAACCCTACCGAAAAATTTCGGCAGAGTCTCCCTTGTACCGGTGACCATAAACCAAGATACAAGCATAGTATACATCAGCCACAGGCGGCTGGAACATTTATCAAACACCCACGCAGTTAAATAAGTATCAAACACACAAATATCTACTGAACTCATCCTACATGCAATCTAAACAGAATAATCTCAAATGACATGAGCTTAAAATACAACTCAAATGTTTACAATAACTAAAATGCGGAAACTAAAATTAAAACTTCTTTCCTAGTCCCAAGGCTTCCATAGTCCTGGCATCACACATCCTTCGAACACCTCCTTGTCGCCTTCCTTTCTATATCTTTTCCTTTCCTGTATCTGCAGTAAGAGGAAGTGTAGTCTATAAGCAAAATTTGCTTAGTAAGCGCTATCTAACTCACAAAATCTCGATATGCATGAGGATATACTGAAATATAAAACTGAATGCTCAAAAGGAAAACTACTCATGCTCATCTACTAGTAAAAGAAACATACTGAAAGACTAAACATGTAAAGCAAAGCTATACAATCATGCTAGCATAAAGAAAGTTAAACTTACTGAATTCTAAACATCTTCTTAATCTTATTTCACTTGCTTTTAGACTTATTATTTAAAACTTATGTGAAACTTCTTTTACTTGTTCAAAAACTTATACTTATAATACTTCAAAATAATAATCAACTTCTTCTTGGGCCCAGGCATAGTACCATCTTATGCGCGTTCCCTAATAGGTTGGGGTAGCGAGCCACCAATCCTAAAAAAGCAGACCTCGGTCTACCAGGGCCAAGACCTCGGAATTGGACACCTGGATTTGTTTAACGACAACCTCGGAAGTCGGGTACTAGCCTCTTCTTAAAAGTAAAATACTTATAATCTTAATTACTTCTTCTTTAAATGCCTTGGCATTTTAATAGGCACCTTGTGTGCCAAAATCCCTAAAGTCTTGACTCATGGGATCTACTTAAGGCCTCGACCTTTTCTTTCTCTTCTTTATCTTTCTTATACTTTTCTTTATCTTTCTTATGCGTCTATGAATGAAACTAACTATGTAACACATAATCATACATATTGAAGTAGCAATTAAACTTAAATATGTATGCTTAAACAAATCCTAAAACTATAATTCTTAACCAAAATCTGTACTATGATACTCAAGAAAAATCTGCACTATACTAAGCTTAACAAAATCTACATACTAATGCATAATAAAATCCGCATGTTTATAAACGAAATCGTTCATGCATATTGAGGTGACAAGAAACTTAATTCTGAATACTTGAAATAAACAACATATATATAACTGCTCAGGTTAATCTAATAGCATAGGAAAAGTAGAAAGTATACCCATGCATATCTCGTGGCAAAGCAAACTGAAATGCTGAAACTATAACAGGAAAAGCCTAATCTGCTGTTTTAGTTCATTGAAGAACAAATCTGAAATGTTATAAATGCATGTTGTCCATGCTTGTAAGAATAGCAGAAAATAGATACTGATATGCTAAAAGACAAGGCTGCACAAGCTACTAAATCGACGACAAGGGCTAAATCTGAAATGCTACTAGGTGCAGTTCGTACTTGTGAAATACTCAGAACTAACTAGGTAAATCTGAAACTGTAAACAACTAAAGACCGAAAACTAAATCTGCATGCTTAAAACTTATAACGGAAAGATCTAAAACAGCAATTAAACTAAAGGCGAACGAAACTTGAAGCTAAATGAGAAATCTGCACCGTTTCATCTATTGATCACGCCTACTGCCAACACAAGAACTACCATAAACTTAAATGGGAATTCTGTACCGATATGCTTAATAGAACCACATGCTTACAAATAATCTACATACTAAACTTAATCCTTAAAGTCGTTTACACCAAAAAGGAAGATCATACTGAGCATGGACGAAAAAAGAAGGCTAATAGCAATCTAATCTACTTTACAGCAACCAATAAAACTGCAATCAAACTAAATATAAAGGAACTAATCCCCAACTAAAAGCTAGGGTTCAGATCAAGGAGAAAGATCAAATTCATTCACTTGCATAGCACTAATGGTAAGGAACAGAACCGAATCAAGAAGAACAACTCCAGCAATAACAAGAAGGAACGATTCTAGCTGTAACAAAAGAATCAATCCATAAATTTCCCTAACGATTTAAGGAAACTCCTAACAAACTCCTAGAAACTTCTAGGGTTCATGCATGCTTCGGAAACAAAAAGAGGGACAAAGAGATTCGGAGCTATCCTACTGCAGGTGAGTAGCGACTTACCTCGTGTTCTTGAACTCACAGCCGAAGAAGGAAGATTTCTAGGGTTCGGGTCTCTTGAAATCGTGGCCTCTCTTCGTGTTCACGGGTCCTTCTTGACGAGAGGAGCTCGAATCCGAGAAGAGCTCGCGGAAATCCCCTTCGGTCGGCCGCCGGAGACGAAGCTAGGGCTTCGTTTTCCTTCGCTCGGCAGAATTGGCGCCGACGCCGTTCGTGAGGGAGAGGAGAGAAAATTAGGTCACGGGGAAATAATCAAGTCCTAAGTTCTCCTCTTATAACTTTGGTATTTCTGTTAACTTAAGGTCATTTCGCTTCCAATTCTTTCGCGAAATATCCACGGAATAGTTGGTTGGCTGGGTTTTGACCAAGCCAAAACCTCGGGTTCAATTCTCGGCTGCTACCTCTTTTTCTTCCTATTATTTTTTGGTATTAATTCCTTTTAATTAAATAGATCTCTTCCTCTATTTTTCAAGTAACAATTGCTAGCCCAGTTGGTTAGCCGCTCCGCTTAAATCTTTGCTTCGGGTCCGAGGTCGAGGGTTCGAACCTCGGCCGAAACATTTTCCACAACCTTTTATAACCTTAAGATATTTCTATATCTAATATCCCTTAAATATGATTTCGCCCATTACTTTATCAGCAATAACCACCGGCCCACTTGGTTAGCCTAGTTTTGCCCAGATCAGAGGTTGCTGGTTCGAACCTCGGCTTGGACATTTTTTGTCAAAACTTCCTTCGTTTAGTAAAAATACCAAACGACCTCCAAAAATTACATAAAAATACTCTAAAAATTTCTAAAAATCTCTAGAATATTTCTATAGCATTTCTAAATATTTTTGAATTATTTTTGGGTCTCAAAAGGAGGGAATTTGGGTCGTTACAATTAGGGTTACCACCCCCTAGGACCTAGGGTTACCGCCCCCTAGGGTTTTTCTCCACCTAGGGTTACCACCCCCTAGGACCTAAGGTTGCCGCCGCTTAGGTTTTTCCACCACCTAGGGTTACCGCCTCCTAGGACCTAAGGTTGCCGCCCCTTAGGATTTTCCTCCACCTAGGGTTACCGCCCCCTAGGACCTAAGGTTCCGTCCCTTAGGATTTTCCTCCACCTAGGGTTACCGCCCCCTAGGACCTAAGGTTGCCCCCCCCTTAGGATTTTCCTTCACCTAGGGTTACCGCTGTCACTCCCAGGTAGTCCCTGTCCGAAGAAATTTCGGCAGCATCTCCCCTGTACGGGTGACAATATGAAACTCAGTATACATATATCTATACCTCGGCCACACTCGGCCGGAACAATACATACAAATAGTAAACAATCCACGCAGTTATATTCAACATTTCTACACAGATATAATATGAACAATCCACGCAGTTATATAAAGAAAAGATGATATAGAAATCAACGAAGATATACGTACACATCCTACTCCACTACAACGAAGAAACGAAATCCACGAAGTAATGAAATATTCGCAGCGGAAAACAAAAGTAGTAAACCCAATGTGCGTCACAAAGTCCACAATACAAACCCACATCACAAGTATACGAATAAAAGCGAAGAAAGAAAATGATATCTAGAAATCCTCGCGACCAAGGGGCTAGCGACTGGAATCTCTCCTGACGGCCTCAACCTGGAAAATAGTAACAACGGAGTGAGTTCAAAGAACTCAACCAATAGATATGTACAACAACATATAACCACCAGTAATACCTATGGTACAGTACACTAAACCATAGGAGCTACAGTACAGTTCTCTAACAATACAACCTACGGTGCGGTCTCCTAACAGATCAACAGATATGCATAGCTGAAATAAACTGTAATAACCAACAAAAGGCATAAAGTACAATCTATAGCAAGAATAATAAGAAAATGCATAACTGAAATAAATGTGCTCACCTGCGAGGCTTGGGCAACTGACTGTGCACAGATAAAAATAGTCGAGCAAAAGCATGTATCCTGTATGCATGTCAATCATATGCAATCACCAAAATGCATCAATCATAACGAATGCAATCCGTGCATATGATGCAATATGACATGGTCACCCCTGTCAACCAGTCAGCCATCTCACACACAATGGTGAGACCGAGTGGGTAGGGTTGTGACACCGTGCACTCTGCCATCACTGCCCCTGAAGAGTGACCGAGTAGACGGGATGCTGTCAGAGTACACCCAATGCTCTCAACTCCCGGTACGCGATGACGGGGAGGGATCCCGGCTGCAACCCCGCTGTATCGTGCTACCCATGAGCACCCCGGCGGTGCACCACCGAGCAACCTGCCATACACACCCTGAGTGCTGTGCCACTATCCATGCAGTGGTCACGCTGTGTGCAGGCTCATGTAGCCGGCCGACGAGCTCAACAACAATGGAGTCGTCAATCACCCAGCATGCAATCATGCGATATGGTGCGTGCAGCTACAGTATGTCATACCTGAACATATCCTCCTCCATATGCGTAGGTGCCAATAAAACAAACGCATATGTATAACAATGATATAAGCAATGTAAATCCAACAACATATAACAAGTATCTCCAGCAACTAATCAAGTGTAGATAAGCATCATAAATATCCATCTCTATGAACATATGTACACATGGCAAAAGATAAAAACATCCAGTTCTAAAGTACAGCAACTAATAGAAGAAGCATGTGATAGGTATCAACTAAGCTAAGACCAGGTAAGAGATAAATCTACCATCTACCACTAGTAATTATATATAAACTATACATATCATAAGACAGTATCAAAAGATAAGTCAAAGGGTAGCCGCCTCCAATAGAAGGTACAGTCAATCCAAATCCGAAGCCGAGACGCCCGTCTCGAATCAGAGTCCTGTGTCAAACAATATATATATTTTTTATTTAGCTAAATTCAAATGAAATAGCTAAATAAAATTCCCAAAACTAAATTAGGGCAAACCGTAATCACCACAATCGCAACTTACCAATCTAAATCTAATGGTCGATTAGGGTTAGTTACCTAATCCCTAATCACCAATTAGATTAGAAATCCAACGGTTGATTAGGGTTAATTACCCTAACCCTAACCATTTCATTAGATTTCTTCTACACAATTAAATCTACACACAATCAAAAACCCTAAACCAATACATCACGTATCAATTAATACAACCATAATCCATATCATCTCCAATTCAAACTTACACATAAACCTAATTCATCCACACTAAGATCAATCATCTAAAACAAAGAACAAAACCTACTCACCTTACCTCGATTAAGCTACTGTGGATTGCTGAAACCAAAACAATATGCTAGATGAGATTACTGCTGGCACGGAAACACCACTGGAACCAAGACAACTCCACAGATCAGATCCTCACTACTGAATTAGGTGCCTGCCAAACCTAAAGACACCACAGCAAGGACAGAACAGAACCTAACTTCACTGGATCAAATCAAGAAGAAGAGATCACAGATCAACTAAGGAGTCTAAATTCAAACAACAACCTAATTCTTGAAACCAAACCTTACCTTCAACCGGGACCTCAATTAGCAACGAGGAAGAGGAGACCCAAGATCACTTTCACAGAACACAGGACCTCACTGGAAATCAATCCCGTGACCTAATCCCACAGCCAAGAAAATGAGGATCAAGAACAGAGAAGGATTGAGGAACAGAGAAGAGAATTGAACAAACACAGTGAAGATTAAGGTTGTTACCTCACCACCTTCGTCACTGGACAGATCCGATGAAGCCCTACCTCTCTGGATCACCTCCTGATGGTGTCGCTGCCCAATTCCAGCAAGAAAGGAGGTGCGGACCACTCTGTGAGCAGCACGATGGGAGGAGAGGGAAAGTCTACCAGTCGGAGATGATACGAGATCCGGCTCCTCACCGTGCCCTAGCCATCGACCGTCAAATGATGGGTGGCAAAATCTGCCGAAATAGAATCCCCCTCGACCAGATCTGGCTTAGACTCCCTTGGCACCGTCGAGCTCCGGTGACCCCACTAGTTTCTGTCGAGGTCGACGATCGTCGGAACCCGCGACTGTGCTTCGTCCGCGAGAAAGAGAGGTCGAGAGGAGTTGGGGAGATCGGGGGAAGAAGGTGTTCGGGTTGGGTGAAGAGTCGGCGTTTTAGGAGAGGAAATAAGGAAAAAGAATTTATATAATAAAAACATTTCCTCACTTAAACGGGTATCCCAAACAGACTTTATTTGTACCCGGCATTGATCCCCTCAAAACTCGTCGTACAAGCTCCGAAAAATTCCCAGAAAATTTCTAAAAATTTCGGAAAAATTCTATAAGGCTATTTCTGAAATAACCCTATTTATTTAAATTTTTTGAGATCTCACAACCGCCCCCTAGGACCTAAGGTTACCCCCCTTAGGATTTTCCCTTGCCTAACCGCAGTTAGGACTTTCCTGAAACCTTATTTAACCACGTTAGATAACAAGGAATCTTAACTTTGAATCCCTTTGCCATTATCAAAACTGAGGTTCGATCGTCGGATGCTTACTGCACCAACAATCTCCCCCTTTTTGATTATGGCAATCGAAATTCAAAGTTAAGTAAAAATGCAATAAAGATACGCATAAATAAGTACAGGCATAAATAAAGCATAGGCACATTCACAACAAAATTTTCATTTTAATTTTAATTTTAATATTCTTTGAATTTCTTCCTACTCTCCCCATTTGCCATATATCAAAATACCCAAGAGAGTGAAGAAAATATGGGCCTTAGCTTAACTTTCAAAGATAATTTTCAATCTTATCTTCCAATCTTTTAATTTACTTTTGATAAACACTTAGTTTTTCTTGTAAGACTTTTAGATAGGTGAAATCATAATTTTGAAAGCAAAATTCTTTCTTTAGTTTGAGAGATACTTTTAGCTGAGATAAAGTTATTTTGTCTTTAAATAGTAACTTAGCAAAGTTTTGTGATTTCAAAAAGATTTAGTTTTTTTTTTAAAAAAAAAATTGTTTTGATGAAATTTTGAGAATGCTTTGGAAAATACTTAGCATTTTCAGCAGAACTTTAGCATTTGAAAACAATTTCTTTGAGAGATACTTAGCTAAATTTTTTTTGTTTTAAACACTTTAAAAAGTACTTAGCTAAATGTTTTTGAAAAAAAAATATTTAGCTATATTTGAAAATACTTAGCTATGTTTTCAGCGTAAAAATGATTGCATTGAGAAAATATCTTGCCAAGTAGCTAAGTTTAGAAAATAATTTAACTAAGTTTAGTTAGAGAAAACTTAATTAAGTACTCAGCTTTGAAAACATTTAGCTTATAGAGGAGTTATAATTTAAAAGTCAGGTCATAAATAATTTTAATTTTAAAGCTAAGTTAAAAATAGCTTGAATTTTCGAAGATATGCCAAAAATAGTTTTTAATTTTAAGGTCAAGTTAAAAATTTTAAAGAAAAACTAATTTTAAAATCGACTCAAAATCACTCCCCCTTAATTAATGCCTTAATAAAATTTTGAGTTCAGGAGTTCAAGCATGAGAGGTTAAAAAATTATTTTCCTAATTTTCCATCTCACTCATTCTAGATTAACAAGCATGTTTAGCTTATGAGTGAGTGTGAGATGGAGTTTACTTTGCAGTTGATATAAAACATAAGTTTTGAATTTCAATTTTTTTTTTTACATTTTTAAAATGTTTTTGAAATTAAGTTTTGAAAATATTTTAAAATGATTTTGACATTAAGTTCTGAAAAGATTTTAAAATGATTTTGACATTAAGTTCTGAAAAGATTTTAACATGATTTTGAAATGATTTTTCAAATAATTTTGAAATTAAATTTGAAAGATTTTAAAAAGATTTTGAAATGATTTTTCAAATAATTTTGAAATTAAATTTGAAAGATTTTAAAAAGATTTTGAAATGATTTTTCAAATAATTTTTAAATTAAGTTTTGAAAGATTTTAAAATGATTTTGAAATGATTTTTCAAATAATTTTGAAATTGATTTTGAAAAGATTTTTAAATAATTTTGAAATTGAGTTTTAAAGATTTTTAAAAGAATTTTAAAATTGATTTTGAAAAGATTTTTAAATAATTTTGAAATTTAAATAAATTTTGAAATGATTTTTAAAAGATTTTTAAATAATTTTGAAATTTAAATAAATTTTGAAATGATTTTTTAAAGATTTTGAAATGAAGTTTTGAAAGATTTTTTAAATGATTTTGAAAGATTTTTCAAATGAAGTTTTGAAAGATTTTGAAATGATTTTTCAAATAATTTTGAAATGATGTTTTGAAATATTTTTAAAATGATTTTGAAAGATTTTTCAAATGAAGTTTTGAAAGATTTTGAAATGATTTTTCAAATAAATTTTGAAATGAAGTTTTTAAAGATTTTTAAAATGATTTTGAAAGATTTTTCAAATGAAGTTTTGAAAGATTTTGAAATGATTTTTCAAATAAATTTTGAAATGAAGTTTTTAAAGATTTTTAAAATGATTTTGAAAGATTTTTCAAATGACGTTTTGAAAGATTTTTAAATGATTTTTCAAATAAATTTTGAAATGAAGTTTTGAAAGATTTTTAAAATGATTTTGAAAGATTTTTCAAATGAAGTTTTGAAAGATTTTTAAATGATTTTTCAAATAAATTTTGAAATGAAGTTTTTAAAGATTTTTAAAATGATTTTGAAAGATTTTTCAAATTAATTTTTGAAAGATTTTTAAATGATTTTTCAAATAAATTTTGAAATGAAGTTTTGAATGATTTTTCAAATAAATCTTGAAATGAAGTTTTTAAAGATTTTTAAAATGATTTTTCAAATGAAGTTTTGAAAGATTTTGAAATGATTTTTCAAATAATTTTGAAATGAAGTTTTGAAAGATTTTTAAAGGAATTTTGAAATTAAGTTTTGAAAAGATTTTAAAATTAAGTTTTGAAAAGATTTTAAAATAAATTTTTAAATTAAGTTTTGAAAAGATTTTAAAATTAAGTTTTTAAAATAATTTTAAGTTAATTAATTTTGAAAATAATTTAGTTGAATTAACTTCATTTAATTCAATTTTAATTTCCTAGTCATCTCACCCGATCTAAATTTTCAATTAGGGAACCCTATAATTGTTGTGAGATGAATTATAGTTGAATTTAAGGGTCTGGTTTAACTTTGTGTTAGATTCAGGTTTAGCTTTGGGTTCAACAAGTAAGCATTCTTTGGATAAACTTTTGGGCTATGGTGAGTCACAAGGTACTCATTAAAGTAACCATGTCTTCGAGGTTTCCCAAATAGTCCTACTCATTGAGCTTAATACTAAACCTTGGTCTAACTAGTTAGGATCCATTTAAGGGTAGCTTTGGTCAGTTCCATTTGGCCAAATGCACCAGGTCGAAGCCATATCTTCCTAGACATGCGATGCCCAAGTTTCCCTAACGTACTATCATCCAAAAATTTCACCAGTACTGTGGGTCAAGTTAAACCTAGCCCGTTTTAATTACCCTGCCGGGTAATCTACTCTTGTTTACCCATTTCGGGTAGATTAAGTTCGGAGGTGCCAGCTATTCTGGAGCCTTCCTTTGGATTTTAATTTAATTTGAATTCAAATTATTAATTTGATTTTTGAATTTTGAATTTTAATTTAATTTCGAATTTTGAATTTGTAATTTGAATTTTGAATTTTTGAATTTTAATTTCGAATTTTGAATTTGTAATTTGAATTTTGAATTTTTGAATCATTGAATTTTTGAATTTTAATTTAATTTCGAATTTTGAATTTGTAATTTGAATTATGTTCTTAATATTATTTTTCTATTAACTCCCCCTGGATCATAGCCTCGATATGGTCTATCAAGGTAATAGACTTGATCCTTGGGGACCCAATAGTGACAAGTTCCAACTTGATTAACCAAGTTGGATTTTGGCACCCATGCTTGGACAATTTTTCTATTATTTCTATTGACTAGCGATAAATATGATTTGTATTTTATTTTAGTTTTAAATCCAAGTCCAGTTTTGTTGTAAACGGCTCGCTGTTTTCCAAGAATCAGATCCAGATTCTTGGAGCCCAAGGTGAACCGTTCCAACGTGTCCTTAAGTTCTTTAATTTGAGCTTTCAAATTAGAATTTTCTTCCTCAAGTTGTTGGACTTGAGTTGAACTTCCAATTTGAACTGACTCAGTTAAAGAGCTCGAGTCAGTCGCTTCCTTAAGGGCTGTTACCTCCTTTTGGAGCGACTTAACCCGGACGTTGGATTTAGCCAACTTTTTTACTAAGTAAGGTAATAATTCATGCAAGTTATCTAATTGAAATTCTGCGAGTAGTGAACTTACAGTGGGTTTTGGTCCTTCGGAAACGAATGCGGATTCGTGGCTTCGATCAGACTCAGTCCCGGATTCGCTCTCAATTTCTGACTCATACTCGGACTCAGTTTCCGCCACGGTTGCTAGTACTGGTTGCTAGTACTGGTTTTATTTTTACCCTATACAAACGACAAAGCCACGAAAAATGCTTGAATGGTGGTTGCACCAGTTCAAAGCGACCCCGCTCTGATACCAAGTGTTGGATCGAGACCGCGCTAGAGGGGGGGGGGGGGTGAATAGCGCTCGTGGCTATTTTGTTTTTCAAATCGGAAGACTATCGGAGTTTAAAACAAGCAGCGGAATAAAGAACAAACACACAGAGAGAGACACGAGAGATTTTACTTCATTCGGAGCCTAAGGCGACACCTACTCGAAGGCCCGCGATCCTTGATCGCTTTCCGTGGGCAACAACTATAAGCTCGTTAAAAGATTACAATTATGAGTACAAAAAGCTATAAGTATTATACTGATAACAAGAAATGCTAAATCTGAAGCTTCGGGTCGTCGGGCACTTGTAGCAGCACTTCGGAATGTCTTTTGGAGCAGCACGTTGATGAGAGATCACTTGGTATTCGTTGTTATAAAGTGCTGGTCGAAACCCCCTTATAAAGGGTGTTCAAGGCACCTTGAAGGCTGTTCAAGGCGCCTCCATGCTGCCGAATCCTCCGCGTGGATCAAGCTTGAACTGGTCGAAGTTCATCTGCTTAAGGCGCCTTAAACCTCACTCAAGGCGCCTTCCAAGGCGCCTTCTACCATCTTTAAGGCGCCTCCAATGGTGCTTCACAGCCAGCTCAGCTTGTGCACCCGAGGCGCCTCCAAGCTCCATGGAGGCACCTCGGACACTGTTCACCCGAGGCTTTAGGTTGCTCCTTTGCACCTGCAAGATACGTTAGTCCCAAACACTATCCTGCAACACAAAGTTAGCACAATAAATATGATAAATGAAGTATAGACAGTCTCCGGACTGTCCGAGTCTGACTTCGGGTTTCCAACCGGAAACCCTAGGTCGACCCGATGCCTACTGTTCCCTCTATGGGGAATGCGTCCTCACCTACTCCCCTCAGGAGAGATTATCTGATGCTAGTCCGGTCCTCCAGACCGACTGGACTTTCCGCCTAGGGTTACCACCCCCTAGGACCTAGGGTTACCGCCCCCTAGGGTTTTTCTCCACCTAGGGTTACCACCCCCTAGGACCTAAGGTTGCCGCCCCTTAGGGTTTTCCTCCACTTAGGGTTACCGCCCCCTAGGACCTAAGGTTGCCGCCCCTTAAGGTTTTCCTCCACCTAGGGTTACTGCCCCCTAGGACCTAAGGTTGCCGCCCCTTAGGATTTTCCTCCACCTAGGGTTACCGCCCCCTAGGACCTAAGGTTGCCGCCCCTTAGGATTTTCCTCCACCTAGGGTTACCGCCCCCTAGGACCTAAGGTTGCCGCCCCTTAGGATTTTCCTTCACCTAGGGTCACCGCCCCCTAGGACCTAAGGTTACCCCCCCTTAGGATTTTCCCTTACCTAACCGCAGTTAGGACTTTCCTGAAACCTTATTTAACCACGTTAGATAATAAGGAATCTTAACTTTGAATCCTTTTGCCATTATCAAAACTGAGGTTCGATCGTCGGATGCTTACTGCACCAACAAGACCATCTCTAGGCACCCGACAGCGTCTACATCCTCCAACTGTAGGGGAAGGACGTGTCCGGCCCATCTAGAGGTGCTCACTAAGTCCCTAAAACCGTGAAGTGGGTTAAATACACCCTAGGTGTCGGAAAGACTACATATAGCTAATCTAAAGACATACAATCAAACGAAAAGCTACTTATACTGCAGGTGAGGGGTTTCTTACCTCCTGTGCTAGATTTCTTACAAATCTAATCGCTAGATCTCCCGAGGAGACGATCCTTTCGACGATCTTCTCGCGTTTACACGTTCTTCTCGCAGAGGGGAGCGTCCTCGTGTCGAAGTCGTCGCCGGAAGGTGCCCTTGGAACCCTTGGGACGGAACCCTAGCCTTGCTTGTGGTTGGCGCCGAGAGAGGGAGGAGAGGGAGAGGTGGCGTCGGTGAGGGTTTGAGGAGAAGGAATCCCGATCAAAATAAAACCCCACTTAATAATTTCCTATTTATATTAAGTGGGTAATTCGGCCCAACTCTAATATAAATTTAATTGCCTACCTTTCCTTTCAGCACGGCCCTGCTGGGTTCAACTGGTTACTAGAATTATCCGTAAACCATAGGTCTCGGGTTCAATTCCCGCTTAGGCCGTTTTCGTTTTCTATTTGTTTTTGCTACTTCCGCTACTCTAAAAATTCTGTAAAAATATCCTAAAATTCTAGAAAAATCATAGAATATTTCTAAAATAGTTTTGAGAATTTTCGGGCATTACAATCCCCCATACCTTATTAAAAGTTCATCCTCGAACTTAGAATAATTCTGGGTACTTCTGTCTCATGCTGGCTTCTGTCTCCCAAGTTGCCTCTTCTGCTGTGTGATTTCGCCAAATAACTTTTACTAATGGTACTTCCTTATTCCGCAATTTCCTAACTGCTCGATCTACTATCTGAGTAGGCCGACTATCATAGCTGAGGTCTTCGCGGACTTGTACCAGCTGGGGTTCAATCACCTGGGTGGCATCTGGAATATGCTTCTTCAGCATAGAGACATGAAATACATTGTGGGCAGCTGACATTTCCTGAGGTAGCTCTAGCTCATATGCTACCTTGCCCACTCTTCTGCTGATAAGGTATGGTCCCACATATCTGGGACTTAGTTTGCCCTTCTTCCCAAAACGCATTACTCCCTTCATGGGAGCTACTCTGAATGAGAACTCTAAGGGTCTGCGCCGTGTATTAGCATAGCTTTTCTGGCGACTCTAAGCTGTCTCTATCCTCTGGCGGATCTGCTGTATAGCTGCTGTGGTATCTGCTACTAGATCTGTCTGAAGCTCTAGTTCTCATACCAGCAGATTGGAGATCTACACCTCCGCCTATAGAGAGCCTCGTAAGGTGTCATGCCGATGGTGGCCTGATAGCTGTTGTTATATGCAAATTCTGCTAAGCTCAGATATTTGCACCAACTTCCTTTGAAGTCTAGGGCACATGCTCGGAGCATATCTTCGAGTACCTGATTTACTCGCTCCGAGGATGGAAAGTTGTGCTGAACTTTAACTTCGTGCCCAACGCTGACTGTACACACTCCAAGAAGTGTGATGTGAACCTACTGTCTCTGTCTGAAATAATGGTTCGTGGGACTCCATGTAGTCTAACGATCTCCTTGAGATACAACTGTGCTAGCTGTTCCATGGAGTAGGATATCCTGATAGCTAAGAAGTGGGCTGATTTAGTCAACCTGTCGACTATTACCCAGATAGTATCAAAACCATTCGTGGTTCTGGGTAGTCCCACTATGAAATCCATAGAAATGTCTTCCCACTTCCATTCGGGTATCTGAATGGGCTGCAAAACTCCTCCTGGTCTCTGATGTTCTGCCTTTACCCTTTGACAGGTTAGGCAGATGCTGACATATCGAGCGATGTCTCTCTTCATCCCAGGCCACCAAAAACGCTTCTTCAAGTCCTGGTACATTTTAGTGGAGCCAGGATGCATCGCATAAAGAGTCTTGTGATCCTCCTCTAAAATCTTGCTTCGTAGTTCCTCCTGATCTGGAACGCATAATCTGTCACCAAAGTACAATACCCCACTACCAGATACTCTGAATTCCCTACTGTCTGATTCTGCTACTCCTTGCTTGATTTTCTGAATTTCAGGATCCTGTTCCTAAGCTATCTAGATGTCACCAAGAAAGGTAGACTCTAATGTCATAGTAGAGAGCTGTCCGACTATGAGTTCGAGACCGAAATCTATGATCTCTTTCTATAGGGGCGGTGACATGGCTTCTAGAGATAACAAGGTAGCACTGGACTTTCTGCTAAGTGCATCTGCTACCCTATTTGCTTTTCCTGGGTGGTAGAGGATGTCTATGTCGTAGTCTTTAACCAGTTCTAGCCATCTGCGCTGTCGTATATTCAGATCCTTCTGAGTGAAGAAGTACTTCAGACTCTGATGATCTGTATACACTCTGCACTGAGCTCCATACAAGTAATGTCTCCAAATTTTGAGAGCGAACACCACTGCTGCAAGCTCAAGGTCATGAGTAGGATAGTTCTTCTCATAATCCTTGAGTTGTATAGAGGCGTAGGCGATTACCTTGCCATCTTGCATCAGCACTGCTCCTAGTCCCAACTTAGAGGCATCACTATAAATATCGAAACTGTCTGTGTTCTCGGGTAGAGCTAGAATAGGTGCACTGGTCAATCTTCTTTTTAACTCGCTGAAACTGTTCTCGCAGTCCTCTGCCCACTGATATTTCCTGTTTTTCCTGGTGAGAGATGTCAGTGGGGAGGCTATCCTGGAGAAGTCCTCTACGAACTTTCTGTAATAACCTGCTAATCCCAGAAAGCTCCTGATCTCACTAGCATTCTTGGGTCTTTTCCAGTTACTCATAGCTTCTATTTTACTGGGGTCTACCATGATACCATCCTTTGAGATGATGTGACCCAGGAAGGACACCTGATCTAACCAAAATTCATATTTTGTGAACTTGGCGTACAACTGGTTCTGCTGAAGGGTCTGCAGTACTATTCTCAGGTGCTCTGCGTGTTCTTCCTGAGTTCCTGAATAGATAAGGATGTCATCGATGAATACGATAACGAACTTATCTAAGTACTCTCTGAATACTCTGTTCATGAGGTCCATGAAAGTAGCTGGAGCATTTGTCACGCCAAAGGGCATGACTACGAACTCGTAATGTCCGTATCTAGTCCTGAATGTTGTCTTGGGTATATCCCCTTCTTTAACTTTCACCTGATGATAACCTGACCTGAGGTCTATCTTGGAGAACACTGCTGCTCCCTTCAGCTGATCGAACAGGTCATCTATTCTGGGAAGAGGATACCTGTTCTTAATGGTGACTTGGTTCAGTGCTCTGTAATCTATGCATAGGCGCATGCTCCCGTCCTTCTTCTTCACGAACAATACAGGCGCTCCCTACGGTGAGTGACTCGGACGTATGAAGCCCTTGTCAAGCAGCTCCTGTAGTTGCTCATGAAGTTCTTTCAGTTCTGCTGGAGCCATGCGGTAAGGTGCTTTGGAGATAGGATTTGTACCGGGAATGAGTTCTATCTCAAATTCGATCTCCCTGTCTGGTGCTAGGCCTGGTAACTCTTCAGGGAAGACTGCTGGGTAGTCACATACGACTCGGACCTCTGCTAGCTGTCGGTCCTTGTCCTGACCGGTACTGACTACATGTGCTAAAAATCTCGTACATCCTGAATCCATTAATCTCTGTGCTTTCATAGCGGAGAGAAACTTTTTGGCCTTTCTCTTGGGTTCTCCGATGAACTCGAACTGTGCTTCTGCTTCAGGTTGGAATATGACTTTCTATTTATGACACTCGATGGAAGCACCGTATCTGATCAAGAAGTCCATTCCAAGGATGACATCGTAGTCAGTCATATTTAGCACTATCAGATCACAAAAGAGTTCTCTATTTGCTATAATAACTGGCACTGTCCTGAGCCAGTGCGTGGATGCCATAATTTCTCCTGAAGGTAAGGTCGTCAGAAACTGATTACTGAGTACCTCTGGAGATCTTGCTAACTTCTCAGCAAATACCCTGGATATATAAGAATGGGTTGCCCCAGTATCGAATAATACAGTTGTACTTTGCTATAAAATACTAATCTGACCTGTAACAACTGTTGAGGCATTCGCTACGTCTTCTCTGGTTAAGGAGTAGATCCTTGCATTCGTCATAGCTGGAGGGGCTTCTAGTCTGCCCTGGATGATGTGTGGACCATCTAGAGCGACCTGCACCTGATGTAACTGAGCTGGCTGGCCTCCATACTGAATCGGCTGTGGTGGAGGAAAGCTGGCCTTGTTCGGACACTGCTTGGCCATGTGCCCTTCTTGTCCACACTCAAAGCATCCTCGTGTGCCCTTACGACAAACTCCAGGGTGGAATTTCCCACAAGTAGCACACTTTGGATAACTGGGTTGTTTGCTAGCTGGCCCTCCTTTTGGGTAACTCCCTGGTTTGCGCTTATTGATAGGGTTCCCTTTCCAGTTAGAGCTGTGGCCCTGTTGTTTCTGAGTGCCTGAACCTCCTTGTCCCTTGGACTCTGAGAGGACTTGCTTCTGTTGCTTGATATTATTCTGGTAGTGCTCGGTGGTCAGAGCACTGCTGACTAGTTCTTCGGTGGTTTGCGGCCTGTGAACGCCGCCAGCCACGTTCATTGCTATTTCCGGCCTCAGCATCTTGAGCATCAACCGGACTCTTTCTTTCTCTGTGCTGACTAGTTCAGGGCATAGACGAGCCAATTTATTGAATTTCTTCATGGCTTCCTCAACTGATAGGTTGCCCTGACGAAACTCAGTGAACTCGTCGTAGTGGCGGTTTGTGACCCGCATGTGAAAGAATTCTTCAAAGAACTCCTTCTCGAAGTCTGCCCATGTCATCTGGTTTACTGGGCGCTTCGCTCTGATTCTCTCCCACCACATGCGTGCATCTCCTGTCAGGCAGAAGGAGGCGCACTTCACCTTCTCATGTTCTGGCCAGTCCAGGAGCTCCATCGTACTCTCCAGTGTTTTGAACCAAGCTTGAGCATCCCATGGTTCACTGGTGCCTGAGAAGTTCTCGGGCTTAACTCTCTGCCACTGGATCAGATAGGCCTCTCTTTTTTCCTCTGCTGCTGGGGCCACTGGTGCTGTAGGCTGGATTGGTGGAACCTCTAAGACGACTGGCGTTGCTACGTTTGGTTCCGGGGTGACTGTGGGAGTATTCTGCTGATTAGCCTTTAAGGTGGCTATCTCCTGCTGCTGTAACTGAGCCACCAATACTGTCAGGTCTGGGGGAGGCACTGAACTGCCTGCCTCATGCTGGGGCTCAGTAGCTGGTGCCCTTCTAGCTAGGCGTCCTCGTGCCATCTCTAGAGACATGGAGGACACACATGACTAATACAATCATAAGAGAGTAATTATTGTTATCATGTCAACTACTATCATGAACAAGCATGCTCTAGTTATATCTAAACATGAAACAAGAAACATAAAGAAGGTGAGAGATGTTCTTACTTGGAAGCTTCAGGTTCAATGCTGATGTGTGCGTAGGAAGTATGGAAATTGCTCTGATACCACTCTGTAACGACCCGCCTTCTACTAACTAAGCTGTAAGGCCAATCGTTACGTTATGCTGTGCTAACTATTCCAAGACCATCATCAAATCTAGGTGTGGAAGCTGTACTAATTAAAATTTTGCTAAACTATTATCATTTCTTGGTTCTACATGTGCTAAGGGGTGTAATCTAAACTATTCATGACATATATTACATCCCCCAATGGTCAAGGAACCTAACTAAGAGTTTCTTGCTGATATCAGACCTCCCAATCGAACCACGGATCGATTGGAATGGCCGGATCAATCCATTGATCGATCCAGGTGGCTACTGTATGTGGGGCTTAGGTTGGATCGATCCAGTGATCGATCCAGCACGCTACTGTGCTCGGGCAATATTCTGGATCGATCGGCTGATCGATCAAGACTGGCCAATCGATCCACAGATTGATCCCAGAGCCTTCTGTTCGCGACAGAATTTGCTGGATCGATCGGTTGATCGATCCAGAGGCCTACTGTTCGCGGTACGAACTTCTCAATCGATCGGCTGATCGATTGAGAAGCCTCCAATCGATCAGCCGATCGATTGGGGTTTCTGATTTCATACCAGGAGTCTGATTTCAGCACTGTTTCATGCCTCAATCACACATACAAGTTCTAAAATGACTGGGAAACGTTCTAACATCACATAACTAAGGTTCTAAGCATGGTAGAGTGCATAATTTACTAGTTCATGGCATTTAGACATACTAAAGTACGGAACAACCAAAATGCTAAAGTGTTATATTGGTTTATACAAAACTTGCTAGATCCCTAAGATCTTTATTCCAGGTTCCTGCCCACACACATCTTTATCGCATTTCCCTCCAGCCTCCGCTAGTCCATCTTTCCTTTACCTTTATCTGCAGTATAAGGAAAAGTATCTGTAACCTTTCGCTTAGTAAGAAACATCTACCTCACAAAAATATGCATACGATGCAATTCATGTTTTTAAAGAATGCTATTTAAAACATATGCTGAACTTTACTAAACATGGCATGGCATGGCATACAATACGTAGAATTAAGAAGTTGAACATAGCAATAAAAGCTACTCATAAGCTAACCTGTGTATCCATAAGAAAGAGCTAAACTGATGTAAAAGCCGAGCTAAACTATTACTGATCTGATGCTAAGCTGTACTGAATTCACATAGCTAATTATGAAGTTTTGAAAACTAATTACATAATATGTGAAAATACATAATCATGCTGCTGTTGGGCCCGGCAACTGTACGTGTTATGCGCGCATCCCTAACTAGACCCGGGTTTGCAAGTCATGAATTTAGTAGGGTTACTAGGCTATCTGAACCTAGGGACGACTGTGGGAGCCCAACCCAATGGATATCTAATCCAGTACAGTGCCACTGAGAAAGTAAAATACTGAATATAGCTAGTTACTACTTATCCTGCTATTTCTAGGTTATTTGAACCTAGACCTAGGTTGTCTGAACCTAGAGGCGACTGTGGGAGCCCACCCATTGGACCGTAGTCCCCTATAAGCTGTAATAAACTAAATGTACTAAATAAATGCTTCTATTGCATTTAGCTGGGCTGTTAAAATGCCTAAGTTGCATTTTGCTATTCTAAGCACTTTTTATCGAACACTTGGTGTGCTTTAACCCTCCCCTCTATTAGGGAGACCATCTCTAGGCACCCGACAGCGTCTACATCCTCCAACTGTAGGGGAAGGACGTGTCCGGCCCATCTAGAGGTGCTCACTAAGTCCCTAAAACCGTGAAGTGGGTTAAGTACACCCTAGGTGTCGGAAAGACTGCATATAGCTAATCTAAAGACATACAATCAAACGAAAAGCTACTTATACTGCAGGTGAGGGGTTTCTTACCTCCTGTGCTAGATTTCTTACAAATCTAATTGCTAGATCTCCCGAGGAGACGATCCTTTCGACGATCTTCTCGCGTCTACACGTTCCTCTCGCGGAGGGGAGCGTCCTCGTGTTGAAGTCATCGCCGGAAGGTGCCCTTGGAACCCTTGGGACGGAACCCTAGCCTTGCTTGTGGTTGGCGCCGAGAGAGGGAGGAGAGGGAGAGGTGGCGTCGGTGAGGGTTTGAGGAGAAGGAATCACGATCAAAATAAAACCCCACTTAATAATTTCCTATTTATATTAAGTGGGTAATTCGGCCCAACTCTAATATAAATTTAATTGCCTCCCTTCTGGGTTCAACTGGTTACTAGAATTATCTGTAAACCATAGGTCTCGGGTTCAATTCCCGCTTAGGCCGTTTTCATTTTCTATTTGTTTTTGCTACTTCCGTTACTCTAAAAATTCTGTAAAAATATCCTAAAATTCCAGAAAAATCATAGAATATTTCTAAAATAGTTTTGAGAATTTTCGGGCGTTACACAAGGAGAGCTTTTTAAAGCTTCAAAAGCAAAGTTTAAAAAGCTATGCATTTTTCAGGGGAAGTTATAATAAAAGATGTTCATACTTTAAAAATCTTGATAAATTCTTAATCTAAAAATATATTTTTCTATACTTTGAAAATTATTACTTGTGAAAATTTTTATTTGTTCTTAACTTGTTGAAATGTTATCTTTATGCTTAACTTTGAATCATGTTGTCATAATTAAAAGGAGGGAGATTGTTGGTGCAAGGAACACTAGATGATTGAAGTTGAGTTTTGATATTGGCAAAGGGTTCAAAGTTATTATTGTTATAATAATGAGGTTAACTGAGTGTGCAAGAAAGTCCTAAGTGAGCTTAGGCAAGATAAAAGTTATAGTGAAAACTAAACAGGTGGAAAGCCCAAGTTGTGGCTAGGCAAGGAAGTCTTGGTTTGAGGAAGTGAGTAGAAGTCTTAGCAGGCTGAAGACATTGGGTAAAAATCCTACTGGCCGAGGATAGTTGGTGAAAGTCCTTGAGGTCACAAACACCAGGCAAAAGACTAGACAGGTCAGGCATTAGATGTCCAGCGGAAAGTCCTGAAGTCTTGGATGCTAAGTAAAAATCCAAATAGTCTGGAGGACTGGTTTGACATCATGTAAACTCTCTTGAGAGGAGTATGTGTTGGTGCAGCGGGGCCGGCAAGAGGGGAGGGGTGAATTGCTTGCAAAATAAAATATACCCTCCTCATGCTTTCAACTCTTAAAATAGAAACAGTAAAATCAAATCAAATAATAGAAAAGAAAGAAAGAAAACTCAGCAATTTGACTTGGTTACAACCTAGATGGTTGTTAATCCAAGGAGGTTGAACATCGTACTAAGAATCTCCTTCTCTGAAGGCGGAGAAGCCTTTTACACACTTAAAGAGATCAAGAGTTGCTAGGAAATTGAATACAGAGTTGAATGATTAATTCCTAGCTCCATGGGCCTTTATATAGCTCTTGGAAATCCTATCTCGAGTCTTGAGGGTGCCTCCAAGGGGATGAGCGGATAAAACTTTATCCGCTCATCAACGGCCAAGTTGGCCAAGTTGAGGGTGCCCTCAAAAGCATTGAGGGCGCCTCCAAGCCTATTGAGGGTGCCTCAATGCCATTAAGGCCGCCTTCAGTGTGGTGAAGTCGGAGGCACCTCCAACGACTGTTGAGGGCGCCTCCAGCTATTTTTCCAGCACTTCTTCCTTTCCTTTTCAGCTTCCGAAGTTCCGTTTGATTGGTTGATTACGGCCAACCGAAATAGGGCTCACTTGAACCCAATTTCTGGCCTTCTCCTCACGCAAGCTTCCGCCCTAACTTCTCATCACTCGAACGCCGTGCAAGTTTTTCTTGTCCACCGATGTACTCTTCTTCATCTCTTTCATCCTTCGGACGCACCGAGCCCATCGGCTCCCTTCCCGTGCCATCCTTCTCGCTAGCTGCGTCTTCTGCTCGACTTCCTACGCTCCTAAGTTTTTGCACACTTAGACACAAGGATCAAAATCAAATAGGACCTAACATAACTTGGTTGATCACATCAAAATAACCACGAGGACCAACAATCTCCCTCATTTTGATGTGCATCAACCCAAGTTCAAGTTAGGGAAAAAATAGACAAGAAGTAATTTAAAGAAATTACTAAACTAACATTTTAAGCATACAGATTACAATAATAGAATTTACAATTTCCTAAGTAAAAAAATATTAACATGTTCCTATCCCAAAAAAAAATTTAAGTACCAAATTTTAAAAAATATTAACTCCCCCTAAACTTAACGATCCCCATAAACTCGTTCCTATCTCTCCCCCTTTGATCACAGTAAAAATGGGGTAGAAATTTTTCAAAATAAATTCTAAGTTAACAAATAACTCTAACCTTTAGGTAATTTAAACAAAAATATTTTTGAGAAATTTCAAAAAAAATATTAAAAAAACTTGTTAAAGCATTATCTAATTTCTATTTTCATACTTTATCAGTAAGTTAATTAAACAATTTATTTCAATATTTTATCTTCTAGGTAGTAGCGAGGTACTAGGTTTTCTTGGTTATTGGAGCAACAACCACTTTCTTAGACAAAGCCTCATAAAGAAATTAGCTGTTTAATTTTTCTTGCTGAAAGCGCTAACTTACAAAAATTTAATCTAGAAAAGATTTTGGAACCAGTATAAGTTCCTTCCTACTGGATTAATCAAGTATTTAGGAGGTACATAACTTTTGGGGCTTTTCTAAGTTGTCCCTGATGTTTTCTAGTATACCAATTCAACTTTCCATAAATTTTAAGCTTTGATTTTTGAAATTTGTTTGGTTTAAAGCATGCATCAGTTTTCAGATTTCCAATTTGCATTTTTAAATTATCGTTTTCTGATTTTAAATTATCTAACATTAATTTTAAGTCAGCAATTTCTTTTTCTGATTTTACTAAGTCTTGTAAGAATTTAGATAAAATGAAAACACTATTTAGGGGTTATAGTTCGTACCTTACTTACCTCTATTTCCAATGCTCCCCCTACATCGTAGCTTTCTTCTGATGATTCTCCCCCTTCATCTATGCCCATCTCTAAGCTAGTTTCTTCTTCAATTTGATGGTTGGCCATCAGTGTTACTCCTGAGAAGGCTTCGACTTCTGATTCAGAGGATGATAATTCATCCCATGTAGCCTTCAGACTCTTGCGTTTAGAGGACGTCGGTCTTTAAGACTTCTCCTTGTCCCTTTTCTTTAATTTTGGGTAGTCATCCTTGATGTGCCCTTCCTCATTGCAATTGTAGCATCTGACCGTCCTTCTGTTGTGTTGATACTTTCTCGACTGCGATATAAATTTATTAGTCTTAATAAACTTATTTAACTTTCTTACCAATAGTGCCACTTTAGTTTCGTCGATTGATGCTTCAGAGTTGGGATCGTCCATCTCAGCTTATAGGGCAACATTGAAATTTGACTTCTCTATTTGTTTAGGTTCTGCAATTCGAGATTCATGAAGTTCGAAGGTAGAGAATAAATTTTCTACGTACTTACCTCAAAGTCCTTAGAGATATAGTATGCATCTACTAAGGACACCCATTCTGGAGTTCTTGGGAAGGTGTTGAGAGCATACCGGATCGAGTCTCAGTTTGTTACCGATTCTCCGAGGTTGTTCTGTTGAGTTATTAGCTCCTTGATTCTTGCTTGGAATTGTGCTACCTTCTCGCCATTGTTCATCCGGAGATTTGTAAGTTAAGTCCGGAGGATGTCGTGCCTTGCTAACTTCTCTTCTGAGGTGCCTTCGTGGAGCTCTAGGAATTTTTCCCAGAGGGCTTTGACGAAATCGTAGCTTCCGATCCGACTTAACTCCTAGGGTGGCAGAACGTTGATCAGAAGGAACTTTGCCTTTCTGTTGGCCACGAAATCAGCTTGTTCCTTTTTCATCCAGTTGTATTCTTCCTTGTCTTTGGGGACTGCAAAACCATATTTCATAACTAAAAGAATATCAAATTATGTTTTGAAAAATACCTCCATTCGACGTTTCCATGTAGCGAAGTCTTCGTCGAATTTCGGGGGATGAATACTTGCACCAGCCATCGTCTTGATCTTGATGCTTCAGTCGGCGGTTAGTCCTTCTGAGGCGGTCTGGCTCTGATACCACTTATTGGTGCAGCAGAGCCAATAAGAGGGGAGGGGTGAATGGCCTGCAAAATAAAATATACCCTCCTCATGCTTTCAACTCTTAAAATAGCAACAATAAAATAAAATCAAATAATAGAAAAAAAAAAGAAAGAAGACTCAGCAATTTGACTTAGTTACAACCTAGATTGTTGTTAATCGAAAGCGGTTGAACAACGCACTAAGAATCTCCTTCTCTGAAGGTGGAGAAGCCTTTTACACACTTAAAAAGATCAAGAGTTGCTAGGAAATTAAATACAGAGTTGAATGATTAATTCCTATCTCCAAGGGCCTTTATATAGCTCTTAGAAATCCTATCTCGAGTCTTGAGGGTGTTGACTCTCCGCAAGTGTACGGAAATATCGTAAGTAATAATAAAAGATATCATATCCACAGGGACTGGAATAAGCACTAAAGATGTCTCAATGCGAATTAGCGAAATAACTATTCAATTGGTTTTCAAAAGCTAAGTATGACTATGAAATGTAAACAAGAAATAAAAGAATAAGAAACAAGAATAAGGCCGACGATAAAGGGAATGTTCTAGGAGTTTTGGTTTCTTTGTAAGGATTGTTCCATGTAAATGATCTACCAAATCTTATTCCTTAATTGTCCATCATTTGTAAAAGGTTGTCGATTCTCTCTTGCAATAGACAACCGGCCTAGGATTGAAATCTATACGTAAATGTGATCAATTAGGAATGAACCTATGTGTCCTTACACGGGCTTGCCTATTACGTGCGTCCCTCGGATAATCAATATACGAATTCATCACTCATCAATCGCATCAAGATATAAAGATTAATGCACACAATCTATCCTACCTCCTTGAATTATCCTATTTCACCCTCAAGATCGTTCCTCAAACGTCCTTACACGGACTTGTTCCTGTCACGAACGTCCCTCAGAAAATCGAATGAGATACAATCTCTACAAGATCCACAAGATATCCAAACATCCAATCAAGCATGGTAATTAAGCCCTAATCACAACAATCCATACAAGATAGAATGATTACAAATAGGGCAAAATCATAGAAATAGGAAATTGGCACATCCACAAGAGTTTTACATCAAACCATCCTTACAATTACTCCCTCTGTCCTAAAACAAGAAATCTACTCCATAAAATAAGGAAAGAAACCTGAAGAAAAGAAGATTACAAGCATTCTTAATCCCCTCAAATCCAAGAAAAGAGAGAAAAAAAAACTTATCTACAAAGAAGAACGTCTTAGGATCCAATCCTTGCTTTCTCGGAGTCGATTCGGTGAAGATTCACCCTTAGATCACCGGAAATCCCTCCAAGAATGTCAAGGAACGCCCTAAATCTTGTCCCCCCCCCCAAAAAAAGGGAGAAGATCCCTTCTCAAAACATGAAGGAGGCTTTATATATAGCTGAGATTTGGGCGCCACACGATCCCGAGGTACGGCCGTGTGAGGTTCACACGGCCAAAGCCATTCCCTTCTCTGCCAACCTTACACGACCATGTGTGGTACACGACCGTGACATGCATCTTCCATGACCCCCCATGCAAGGTCGTGTAGATCTACACGGCCTGGACTGCTTCTGCCTCTGGAAACCTGGCACGGACGTGTGGTGTACACGGCCAGAGCCCTCTTGCTCACTGGAAACCCTGCACTGTCGTGTGGTGTACACGGCCAGGGCTTCCCTGGTCTCTGGAAATCTTACATGGTTGTGTGGTGCACATGACCTGACTTCATTTGGCTTCAAATCTTGGTACAGCCGTGTGAGGTTTACACGGCCGAGCCATCTTCCTTTCCTGCTGCAGCTATACGGCCAAGGATCTCCACACGGCCTGGGCAACCCCCCATGGCAGGGTCGTGTGAAGTTCAGGTGCAGTGCCTTCCTCCCTCGCTTCGCTTGCAGTTTTGGCCTCGAACATGCATCCTTCACCAAATTCGACTCCTATGTACAAAAAATGCACAAAAGTAGATCTCCGAACAAAAAGAGTAAATATGCTAAAAGGAAAGTTGGAAGTATGAAAATGCATAGATAAAGCATGCTCAAAGTATGTGAACGTGCGTCAAAACATGCATAAAAGTATATATAATCTACGCACATCAGAGGGCGCCTCCAAAGAGGTTGAGGGTACCTCCAAGGGGATGAGCGGATAAAACTTTATCCGCTCATCAACGGCCAAGTTGGCCAAGTCGAGGGCGCCCTCAAAGGCATTGAGGGCACCTCCAAGGCTGTTGAGGGCGCCCTCAATGCCATTGAGGGCGCCTTCAGTGTGCTGAAGTCGGAGGCACCTCCAATGACTGTTGAGGGCGCCTCCAGCTATTTTTCCAGCACTTCTTCCTTTCCTTTTCAACTTTCGAAGTTCCATTTGATTGGTTGATTGTGACCAACTGAAATAGGGCTCATCTAAACCCAATTTCTGACTTTCTCCTCTAGCAGGCTTCTGCCCTGGCTTCTCGTCCCTCGAACGTCGTGCGCATTCTTCTCATCCACCAATGTACTCTTCCACAGCTCTTTCGTCCTTCGGACGCACCGAGCCCGTCGGCTCCCTTCCCGTGCCGTCCTTCTCACTAGCTGCATCTTTTGCTCGACTTCCTGCACTCCTGCACACTTAGACACAAGGATCAAAATCAAACAGGACCTAACCTAACTTGGTTGATCACATCAAAACAACCACAGGAACCAACAGTATGTGAGGATGTGTTCCCCGTTGAGGGAATAGTAGGCATCGGTTCAACATAGGGTTTCATGGAAATCCAAAAGTTAGAACCTGACAGTCCCTATACCGCCAAATTATCATTACTTTGATTATGCTAACTCTTTGGTGCAGAAAATATTATTTGTATTAGACTAACATTGGTTGCAAGAGAAAAATTGACAAGGTTAGTCGAAGCCCTCTGCGTTTGAGGTGCCTCCTGTGTGATGGAGCCACCTCAGTGCAGAAGGCGTAGAGGTGCCTTAGTTCGAGGAGGCACCTCTAAGCAAATCAGATTTGAGGATAGACTTTTCTTCAACACCTATCACGTGGAGGACTCCAAGCGCCTCCGTTTGGATGGAGGCACCTCTAGTCAGATAAGAACCGGGCTTTTCGACGCTGGGCCAGATTGAGCTGGAGGTACCTCCAATTGCTTAGAGGCACCTTAGTTCACCTATATAAGCATAGTGTCAAACAATACTGAGAATACCTTTTTCTATGACTTCCATTCTTGCGTGCTACTCCAAAAAACTCTCATCAACGCTCAAACATTTCTCCGACAACAACGCATAAGATACTACTCCAAGTTGTCAGTATAATCATTTTGTTTATTGTGCTTTCAATTCCTTACATTTGTAATGATTTGAAGTTTTAGTGTATTGCCCAACAAAAGCACTCAACGAGTGTAAGCCTTGGATTAGGAGTCGTCACAGACTTTGAACCAAGTAAAAAAAATAAAGTGTTAGCGATATCTTTTTCTTTACTTTCTGCTACATTCACTTTGAGTATTTTAATGAAAAACGTGAAAAGTCACAAACGTTATTCCCCCCCCCCCCCCCCCCCCCCCCCCACCACCACCTCAGTGTTTTTTAATCCTACAAAAGTAACTTAAATTTAAAATATTAAAATATTATCTGCACTGATATTGCAGCTTGCATTATCTATTACAATCTTAACAACACTATTTTCTAAATGTCATATACAAATTTAAAAAGTAACTCAAACATCTTGTCAGCTATGTGAGAATAGCCTGAAGCATCAACTGATTCAACAAATACACTTCCTTTAAGACCATTTACTAAAAAAATTATAAGTGTCCTACCCTTTTTATCTGTCCACCCATCTGTCATGATTGTGAACCTAAACTTAGCATGATCTTCTTCATGAGATTTGAGAAGTGAGTTCATATTTGCCAACTCCTTCAAACACTTAACCCTCACTTTATAATATGATAGAGGTTTCAACCACGATCAAAATTACCCAATAGCTTCAATATAAGACTCAAAAGAATCATATTTAATGACATTGAAAGGAATTCTGACATCATGCATCCATCTAGTAAATTTCTCAACCACAATATCTCTTCACTTCATTTTATTTTCATCAAATTGTCCTTTATTTTTTTCACATCTTTGTTTGACAATTTCTTCAACGTCTTTCATAAAATAAAGATTAATAGGTTCAATTTATTTATAATTTTTACCTTGAACCATAGGATGGATGCTTAGATTGAATATTGGTCATTTCCCTTTCACTTTAGCTTAAAGATCATCTTCATATTCTTCTAAATCTTATAAATCATCAATATCATCATAATGAGAAATATCATCCATTTGATTATTTAAATTACTCTCTTTTTTTAACATGAATTATCTAATTTCTTATTTAGCATGCTCGAAATATTTCAGACAAGCCTTCACATTTATATTGCCCCTAACTAAATGTAGCTTGTAGCGATAAATTTTGTCATTTGTTATTTTACCACAAAAATACCATTGACAATATTTGAATCTTTAGGATCCGAATATGTTGCATAATTTGATTTATATGAATTAAGCAAATTTATTAGAATTTTTTTATTTTAAATATATTTTTTATATATTTTATTGGGATAATTTAATTAGAATTTATGAAAGTCTATTCGAACTATCTCATTTAAGTTGAGAGTTGATTGGATTAATCAAATCTGCTACCTAAGTTTTCAATCATCACTGTGCTACAGTAACTGTGGCCATTACAATGCCTAAGTTGAGAGTTGATTGGATTAATCAAATCTGCTACCTAAGTTTTCAGTCATCACGGTGCTACAGTAACTGTGGCCATTACAATGCCTCTAGGATGCCAGAAAAATGAAAAAGAGTAAAAAAATTAATAGAAATGAAGATTCTTGCCAATGATCGAAAGGCAAATGCTTCTGATGGTGAGAAGTAGACCAATCGATATAATGATCGATTTAAAAAGAAATTAGGGTTTTAAACTAAAAAAAAATGAAAGTTTATGCACTTTACACAAAAGCGAACACTTATGCTTTTGTGTGAAGCATAATAAAGCACGTGCTTCAAAGATCTCATGCTCTTTCGAGGTCTCTGAAACACAAAGTTTGTGTCTCATTGAGCGCTTAAGTGAGTAAAGCACTCACTTTTAACAACTATATGATGGGTTGTCCCATAGGGCCCACTCTATCTTCCATTCTCACACCTTGGTCGCCTAACCGAACTTCGTGACCACAGCAACAGAAGGTGTGCTCGTTGGTGTAAGTACTCTGTGGTAGTTTTGATGTGATCAACCAAGTCAGGTTAGGTCATGTTAGTTTCTAACCCCTGTGTCTAAGTGTGCAGGAATTTAGGAGCATAGGAAGTCGAGCGAAAGACGTGGCTAGCGAGAAGGATGACAAAGAAAAGAACCGACGGGCTCGGTGAGTCTGAGGGACGAGGTCCTGTGGAAGAGTAGGCGGGCGGATGAGAAGGAGGTGCGCGACGTTTCTAGACGAGAAGCTGGAGCGAAAGATTGCTCGAAGGCCGAAAGTTGGGTTAGGTGAGCCCTATTCTGGATGGCCAAGATCACCCAAGCGAGCGGAGCCAGAGCGAAAGCCCTGGACCAAAGAAAGTGGAACAGGAGCGGAAGACCGGGATCGAAAGTCAACAGGATGTTGACTTTCTTGATCCGGGTGCCCAGACTCGTAGGACTCCGGGTGCCCGGACCAGGATCCTTATCCAGATCGCATCAAACGTGATCTATTTACAAAGGGGATAAAGTTTTATCCCCCTCCAGATGCTTGGTACCCTTTCAGGCACCACAAGCTAGGCTATAAATACAGCCCTAGTCCTAATGCTTCAGAACAACACTTGTGATTCATTCTAGTTTTGTTTTGTTATGTAATTGAGTGCTTCAATTTCTATAAGAGGCTTCTCCACCTGAAGAAGATTGTTTACTGAGCTCCAACTTCCTTAGATTAATAACCTCCTTGGTTGTAACCAAGTAACCCATTCGTGCCTCTTATTTTTTAGACATTTATTTTATTTATGCAAGTGTTGATTGTTTTTAAGCTATAAAGATTGAGAAAGGTTCATTTTAGTTTTGCAAGACTATTCACCCCCCTCTAATCGGCTGCCAGCAATCCAATAATTGGTATCAGAGCGGGTTCACTTTAGGAGGACTAACCACCAAACGAAGTAGGCAAGATGGCCAGATAGAGCATCTACCCACCGAAGTTCGAGGGGGAATTCACAAACTGGAAAAAGAAGATAAAGGTATTTTAAAACAGATTTTAAGTTATTAATCATTATGAAATATGGTTTCGTAGTCTTGAAAGATAAAGAAGAATATCAGTGAACGAAGAAGGAGAAAGCCGACTACATGGCAAACGACAAAGCAGAGTTTCATCTGCTTAGTGTTTTACCACCTCAAGAAGTCAATCGTATCTGAGCCTACAAGTCAGCCAAGGAGCTTTGGGAGAAATTCTTGAAACTACACGAAGGGACCACGGAGGCAAAACTAATGATATGGGGCCTACTCCCAAACCAGATCAGTAACCTTTGGTTAGAAGAAGGCAAAACCGTCGCACACCTCTACTCAAGAATCAAGGAGCTAATCACCGGACTCACAAATCTCATAGAAAAGGTAACCAATCGAGATTCGCTAAGGTACACGCTTAACATATTTCCTTAACTCTAGAATGGTCAACCTTAGTAGATGCGTATTTCATCTCTAAGGATTTAGAGGTAAGCACTTTAGAAGAACTTTTTTCAACTTTTGAAATTCATGAGTCAAGATGTACAGGTCTAAAGAAGGAATCAAGGCAAAATATTACCTTAAAATAAAAAGTGGGCAAACTAGATTTAGAGACATCACTTGACGATGACGAAATGACTTTAATGGTAAGGAGATTTTAAAAATTATTTAAATCCAATAAGTTTAATCAAGTGCAGTGTAAGAGACAAAAAAAGAAAGGTAAAATGCTACCACTGCAATAAAGAAGGGCATGTAAAAGACAACTACCCAAAACTGAAAAGCAAGGATAAGAATAAGGACACAAGCACAGACAAGAGACCAACCCACAAAAGGCGCAAGAATCTAAAAGTGATGTGGGACGAACCCTCATCAGAATCAGAAATTGAGACCTATGTCGGAATCATGTTAATGGCATGTCACCAAGAAAAAGAGGATGAAGCAAGCTCTTCCACAATGAGCATCGAGAGCATTGATGAAGGGGGAGCAACATCAGAAGAGCGTAGCTCTACAGGAGGAGTTTCAGATGATGAAATCGACAAGGTAAGTCAGGTACGATCCTTACTACCTGATAAGATATTTAAATTTATAAAGTTTCTAACTAAAACGTCTTATAAATTAGAAATAGAAAATAAGAAGTTAAAATCAATATTAGTTGTTTCCTGTCAATTAGAAGATCTTGATAAAATGAAATAATTTTTTTTACTTGCACAAATTTTATTTTTACTTGCAAAATTTTTATAATTGGTATTTGTTTGTTTACCTTAACTTAACTTGGGTTTGACCACATCATAAAGGGAGAGATTGTAAGTACCCCGTGGTAGTTTTAATGTGATCAACCAAGTTAGGTTAGGTCCTGTTGGTTTCTAACCCCTGTGTCTAAGTGTGCAGGAACTTAGAAGCACATAAAGTCGACCGAAAGACGCAGCTAGCAAGAAGGACGGTACGGAAGAGAGCTGATGGGCTAAGTGCGTCTGAGGGACAAGGTGCTGCAGAAGAGTACGTGAGAGGATGAGAAGGAGGCTCGTGGCATTTCTGAGGGACAAGAAGCTGGAGTGGAAGATTGCTCGAAGGTCGGAAGTTGGGTTCGGATGAGCCCTATTCCGGATGGCTAAAATCACCCAAGCGAGCGGAGCCGGAGTGGAAGACCCTGACCAAGGTGAGCGGAACCAGAACGGAAGACCGAGACCAAAATTCAACATGATGTTGACTTTCTTAGTCCGAGCTCCAGGACTCATTGGACTCCGGGCGCCCGAAACCCTTCCGTGCGCCCGAAACCCTTCCGTGCGCCCAAACCAGGATCCTTATTTGGATCGTGTCAAACATGATCCGTTGTGACCTGGATAAAGATTTATCCCCTTCCAGGCAACTCGAGCAGGGCTATAATACAACCCTAGTCCCAATGCTTCAGAACAACACTTGTGATTCATTCTAGTTTTGTTTTGTTCTGTAATTGAGTGCTTCAACTTCTGTAAGAGGCTTCTCCGCCTGAAGGAGATTGTTTACTGAGCTCCAACTTCCTTGAATTAACAACCTTCTCGGTTGTAACCAAGTAACCCTTTCGTGCCTCTTATTTTTTAGTCATTTATTTTATTCATGCAAGTGTTGATTGTTTTTAAGCTATAAAGATCGAGAAAGGTTCATTTTAGTTTTGCAGGGCTATTCACCCCCCTCTAGCCAACCGCCAGCGATCTAATAGTTGGTGTCCAACTCGCCGACGAAGAGCTACTACGATTACTTCAAGAAGCATGGCTTGTACACATGTATCCCTCTGTCTTGTTAGGGCACTCGTCCTCTATGGCTCGCCTCGCTATGCTGAGGCATGCCACACACTTGTCGCGAGAGTGTAGAGCCCCTGAGGCCATACATCCTATTGATGTCGTCTCCGGCAGAAGCATTGTAAAAGCCCATCGTCGGAGCTTGAGCACTCAATCCATCGAAGAGGCCACTTAAATTGGTTATCCTCACGCTGAGGTCGTTGGATTTCATAGCCAAGCTCGAGCACCAGCTTTGAATGATATACATGCTCAAATTGTAGGGGGTAATTGCTGAAAATGGGGTGGGCGCGTGCGTGCCTCCATCAAGCACCTCTGGCAGCCGTCGAGGGTCAGGTTAGTCGTGCACTAAGCTAGGGTGAATAGGGGATAGATATTTGACACGTTAGTGGCGAACATGAGTGGCCATTACAGAGGTGCCTGCATCACCTGCACCAAATCGGATAATAAATTGATCGCCACTAGCAAACTCGTTACCTCAAAGGGGTTGGTCATATTGAATCCATCAATGTCAACGACGCTGAAGAAGTTTGTGTCAAAGTAGCATAGGTGGCACTGCTCGTAGTAGATGATCGCTGGGTAAAATCCTAGGCAGCCTTGGTTCGCACCGGTGACGGACGTCTGGAGGCAGCTCGAGTAGTTGGAGCCAGAGAGCTTGGCTTAGCACATGTGTAAGCCATAGACGAAGATCAAGCCAAAGAGGAACTCAACTTTCTACTACTCTACATCTTGAACATGCAGAGGCAGGGCAGAGTTTGGGAAACTAATGTACATATTATTGGATAATATATTACCAGAGATATTGGAGAAAATTATTGAATTAAAATAACATAAAATCAATTCTAACTTATCTACTGAGATGACCTGAGTGAATAATCTCAGACTGCCAGTGGGACTAGTTATGTAAAGCTTCCGGTAGTCCGAGTTATGGAGTTGATGTGGTGCGTAGCAGATCGAGAGTTGATCATCGAGTCATAAAGGGAATTCGCTGAGTAAGATACCGAGGCATATGCTCAACGTAGTTCTCTTGAAATAGATTTGTCCCACCTCCGACTATGCTTCGATGTTCTCTTAGGTCATCTATTTCCTAGGATACAACGACAAAACCATGAACGCAACCAAGCACTGGTTATTCGTCACAAACTGAGAATGCACCTGAGTACTATCACGAGTAGTTTAGCCTAACAGATGCACGGCTAAGAGAGCTTTCGTGGGAGAACACGGGTGGACAGAGGTTCGCTTTCTGCTCATCCTCTCGCTCTCTTTCGCTTATCTTCCACTACTCTCTTTTCTTTGCTCAAGATATAGCCTCCTTATATAAGAGCTCTCACCTTGCCTGTAATAAATGATCAAATTATAGTCATTTAATGCTGAATTTAATATCGTCAATAATAGATTTAATGTCTTCATTAATGTTGAGATGTTACATAATTATTATTAATGAATTTAATGTCGTCATTAATGTCAAGACGTTACGAAGTCACCATTAATGAGTTTAATTTCGTCATTAATGTCGAGATGTTACGGAATCACTATTAATTCCATATTAATGCTTCCATTATACTCCTGAGTAGGTAGGAAAAAGAGATTCAGGTGGTAAAATGTTGATTCATTCTTTTGAGCAAATTTTGCCTTAATCGATCCGACATTTGACGTGCGTAGGTCATGCTCATACACGAGTCAACCTTAGTTCAATTCAATCTGAGCCTTGGATTTGCACCTACCCCTATGCACCCACGCTTGAGAGAGTCTCTCCCCCGTGCATACATTTACACCATTAATGCATGTGTCATAATTTAAACTAACAATAAAGCGAAGATACTTCTAATATGGGACTAAACTCATGTACAATAGAGTCTCTTCGTCTCCACCTCTTTATTCCATTCACATTTCCAACAATCCCCCACATGAATGGAATACATGTTATGTGATAACATTCAGCAGTTGAGTCAAGTATAGGATAGGTAGGTTTTATCCATTGAACCTTCCTTTGTGAAGATTTGTTTGTATACTGGCTGACAGCAGATATGATGTCCTTGAATTATTCTGTTATCTGTGTAAGCATTAACAAATCTCATCCAAGACTCTCTCTAATTCAACTTAGTTCTCATGAGTGTGTTCATTTTTGACAATGAACACGCCTAATTCTGTAAGAAACTCTAAGAATTATGCCTCCAATTCTCTTCAAAATGGCCCCACTTCTTTCTCACATAAATGATCTCTAGAGTATTCCACATTACTTTACTGGATCATTAAAAGTTGTGTGCTTAACCTCCATCCTTCACTAATCTATTAGGTTATTCCCCCAAAGTCAGTAACTTTGTCGGTGCAGTTAAGTTGTTCCTTTAAACCTAGTTCTTGGGATATCCAGTCTGCATAGGTTGGGTTTCCTTTGCACCAACATTTCTCATCGGCATCAAGCCCATCCCTTGCAATGAGCTTGCAGATCTCTATTTAACTCCTTGGTTAACAGATCTGCTAGGTTATCCTTTGACTTCACATAACCAATAGTGATAACTCCCGTTGAGAGTAGTTGTCTAATAGTATTATGTCTACGACGTATATGTTTAGACTTACCATTATACAGATGGCTTTGTGCCTGACCGATAGTTGATTAACTATTGCAATGTATGCAAATTATCGACACAGGTTTCAGCCATCTCATAATATCTTCTAAAAATTACCATAGTCATTCACCACATCTATCAAGAGTCACAGATTCAGATTCCATCATAGATCCGATTATTGCCGTTTGTTTAGAAGATTTTAAAGAAATGGCTGCACCTCCCAGATGAATACATATCCACTCGTAGACTTAGAATCTTTTATGTCAGATATCCAACTCGCTTCGCTATATCCTTCGATCACAACAGGATATCTCGTGTAGTGTAGTCCATATTTACGAGCATACCTCTAGTACCTCAGTACTCTTGTTATCCCTTTCTAGTGCTCAACACTGAGATTACTCGTATATCTACTTAATTTACTTACTATGTAGGCCAAGTCTGATCATGTACAACTTATTGGGTACATCAGACTTCCAATCACTCGAGAGTACTCTATCTGAGAGATACTTTCACCATAATTTTTTGATAGATGTTAATTCGTGTCTATTGGCATTCATGCCAATATAGTATCACCCTTGGTGAATTTCTCAAGAATCTTGTCTAAGTAGTGAGACTGACTAAGAACAAGTCCTTTTATTATTCTAAGAATTTTGATTTCTAGAATCATATCAACTAGGCCCATTTCTTTCATGTCAAATGTTGAGTTCAACGTATCTGAGTGGATTTGATTATCTTATCATTACACCCAGTGATAAGTATGTCATATGCATATAGGCACAAGATGACATAGTCATTCTCTATGATTTCCATGTAGACACATTTATCACATTCATTAATCTTGAATCCACATTCCTTCATGGCATTATCAAATTTCTTACGCCACTGTTTTGGTGCTTGTTTCAAGTCATATAATGGTTTCACCAATCTACAAACTTTATTTTTCTATCCTGGTATAGAAAACCCCTCAAGTTGCTCCAAGTAGACTTTCTCTTCTAAATTTCCATTTAGAAAGGTTGTCTTTACATCCATCTGATATATTTTGAGATTCCATAGAGTGACTATAGCCAACAATACTCTAATGGAAGTTATTCTCGATACAAAGAATACTCATCAAAGTAATCAAGGTATTCTCGTTGTCGGTATCCTTTGATTACCAATCTAGCCTTATACTTATCAATTGTGCCATCTAACTTCATTTTCTTCTTAAAGATCTACTTGCAATCTAGTGGTTTACTTATCGGAGGAAGATCCACAAGTTCTCAAGTATGATTTTGCAAGATAGATTCTATCTCAGATGCAATTGTCTCTCTCCAGTGAGGTCCATCAAAAGAGCTTATGACTTCTGAGTAACTTTGGGGCACATAAAAGTGATAAAATCTTATCCGTAGGATTTTTCTACCCAAGCTCTTTTACTCCATATAAGCTCAACCTCGGCTGGTTAGTCATCATCATATTCACCTTGTGTTTCATGTGCTTGTTTTGAGGAGATAGCTCCCTCTCGGGTCTTATAAGGAAACACATGCTTGAAGAACGAAGCATTTCTCGATTCTATTATCGCGTTCTTGTGTATATCTGGTATTTGTGACTCATACAAAAAAAATTGATACGCAATGTTGTTATGTGCATATCTAATAAATATGCACTCAACAGTCTTTGATCCTATCTTAATCCTTTTTAGATCAGGTACCAAAACTTTGGTAAGACACTCCATATCCATAAATATTTATAGGATGGTTGTCTTCATTCCACAACTCATAAGAGTTCTTATCTATTTTCTTTTAGGGCACCTTATTTAAAAGGTAATTAGATGTTAACACAGCTCCCCCCTCCCCCCACATGAACTCTATCAGTCCAGAGCTCAATAGAAAAGCATTTATCATCTCCTTTAGAGTTTGATTCTTTCACTCAGCAACTCTATTTTACTGAGGAATATAAGGAGTTGTTATTTCGTGTCTGATCCCATGTTCAACACACAACTTAGTAAACGATGATGCATATTCACTGCCTCGGTTACTTCAAACCACCTTAATCTTTTTATTAAGTTGGTTTTCAAACTCATTCTTATAGAGAGTAACTTTCTCTATAGCTTCATCCTTACTTTTGAGAAGATACACATAACAATATTTTTTGTTATCATCTACAAAAATGATGAAGTATTTATTCCTACTACGTGTTGGTGTACCTTTAAGGTTACACACATCGATGTGAATTAGATCAAGTGATTCCTTGCTTCTCTCAACATGTTGAAAGGATGACCTTGTCATTTTCATTTCAACACAAATCTCACACTTGTATTTTGGGCCAAGGTGGAATGTAGGTATGCTTTGCATGTTTATTAATTTACGTAGCACATCATAGTTAACATGCCCTAGTTTATCATGTCACAAACATGAAAACTCAAGCATATAAGTGGAAGAACTTTCATCTTTATTTATCTTAGGCCTAATGACCATTACATTGAACTTGAACAACCGATGAGATATATAGTCTCTTCCTATAAACATTTCATTCTTTGGCAGTACAACTCTGTCTAACTCAAGAACAATGTGAAAGCTATGCTTACTTAACAGTGATCTGGATACTAGATTCTTCTGAATCTCTAGAACATACAACACATTGTTCAGAGTAAGATCCTTGCCTGAGGTCATCTTCAGCACCACTTTTCCTTGGCCTATGATATCCAAAGTTGCTGAGTTTCCCATGAATAGCTTGTATCCATTAACTTCTTTAAAGTTATGGAGTAGCTTCTTATTATAGCAGACATGCCTAGTGGATCCAGTATCGATCCACCATTACTGCGGGTTTGAACTGATCAGGTTCAGTTTTGAGACCACTACGCAGAGGTCATCAATTTCTGGTCTCTCATTGAGGTTGGCCTCCTGTTTCTTCTTCGACTTTCTTCATTCTAAAGATTTATGACCGACTTGACCACAGTTGAAGCACTTCCTAGAAAATTTCTTAATACCTCCTTTGGGTTCCATTTTGGAAGTCTTGGGGTTTTTCCGTTTTGAGTTTTAACCATGCTCGACCACGTTGGCTTTCACAGTAGCCTGAGAGAATAACTTTCTCTCTGAACTCTTGTTGTCTTCTTTAATGTGAAGTCTAACAATGAGTTCGTCCACATTCATCTCCTTCTGCTTATGCTTCAGGTAGTTCTTGAAGTCCTTCCACCCGAGAGGTAGCTTCTTAATGATAGCAGCCACCTAGAAGGTTTCACTCAGAATTATCCCTTTTGAGTGGATCTCGTGTAAGATCACCTGAAGCTCCTAGACTTGGATGATCATCATCTTGGAGTCAACCATCTTATAGTTCAGGAATTGGCCCATGATGAACTTCTTAGCCCCTGCATTCTCCGTCTTGTACTTCTTGTCTAGGGACTCCCATAGCTCCATAGTAGTTATCTTCATGCTAAGCGTATAGCAAGTTGGCAAGGCAGTTGAGGATGTAGTTTTGGCAAAGGAACTCAGAGCGAGTCCATGCCTCTACTGTACTAATGGTCTGTGCATCAGCATCCTCAGCACGCTTGGGAGGGTCCTTAGTCAAGAACCGAGCTAGATTGAGTGTAGTTAAGTAGAAGAGCATCTTCTGCAGCCACCTCTTGAAGTTCAATTCAATGAACTTCTCTGGCCTTTCCCCGTGGTTGATTGGTACAGTTCCAATCGGAGCGGAAGGGGCCTTCATGTGTTGAGTCTCTTGCACCTCAACATTTTGTTCTATGGCCATATCAATAGAACGAAATCTGTTTCAAGATTGTTGGACAGTTTGTTGCCGGAGATAATGGGGAAAATTATAAAATTAAAATTACACAAAATCAATTCTAACTTATTTATTAAAATTGTGCGGATAATCTCATGTTGCCAGTGAGGCTGGTTCTGCCAAGCTTCTAGTGGTCCGAATTGCGGAGTTGATGTGATGTGTAGCAAAATTGGGAGTCGATCGCTGAGTCACAAAGGGAATTCGTTGAGTAAGATATCGAGGCTTGCACTCAATGCAGTTTCCTTGAAATAGATTCGCCCTACCTCCAACTATACTTCGAGGTTCTCTCGGGTCATCTATTTCTCAGGATACAATGGTAAAACCACGAACACAACCAAGCACTAGTTGTTTGTGATGAACTGAGAATGCACCCGAGTACTATCACGAGTAGTTCAGCCTAACGAATAAACGGCTGAGAGAGTTTTTGTGGGAGAACACGGGTGGACAAAGGTTCACTTCCTGCTTTTCCTCTCACTCTCTTTCACTTATCTTCCGCTACTCTCTTTTCTTTGCTTAAGATTCATCCTCCTTATATAGGAGTTCTCACCTTACCTGCAATAAATGATAAAATTATGGTCATTTAATGTCACCATTAATGAGTTTAATGTCTTTATTAATATTGAGACGTTATGGAATCATTATTAATGGTTTAATGTTGTTATTAATTATGAGACATTATAAAATCACCATTAATGAGTTTAATGTCGTCATTAATATCGAGATGTTACGAAATCACTATTAATTTCATATTAATATTTCTATTACACTCTTGAGCAAGTAGTAAAAAGAGATTCAGGTGGCAAAACGTTGGTTCATTCTTTTGGACAAATTTGCCTCAATCAGTCCGACATTTGACGTGTACAGGTCATGCTCACATGAGTTAACCTTGGTTCAGTACAATCCAGATCCTAAATTTATACCCACCCTTTACACCACGTACGAAAGAATATCTCTCCATATATATATTTATAATATTAATACATATGATATAATTTAAACGAATAATAAAATCAAGACACTTCTAATATCGAATCAACATACTGATATTCTTAGCCGCCTCCCTCAAAGTTCCAATGGTTGACAATCTGAGAGGTACTCCGTTGACTCTAAACAAATAATTAATGTCGAATATATAGCGGCGTGGAGCATCAAATAATGAATCACTTAGATAGTTAGTATTGAATTTAGTATGTGTAACTCAAATTTGCACAAATATTTTAGAATGGTCAAAAGTCAAGTCTCATTCTTCCAGAATTCCCACTTTAGGTGAAAGCAATAGGCCCCACTTTAGTTGAAGGTAGTAAATTGTACCGTCCTTTACCGTTACGTTCGTCTCAACTTACCTGAAAAAAATTAAATTCTAAGATTAATCAATCGTTGAGTGATTAGGGGATAGAAGGAGATATATGTCCGTCAAAAATGAATCTTTATTTTATTACAATAAATATGTAATCCTTTAATTAACTAAGCATTCTGTGAAAAATAATTCACTTTACTAGGATCGTGAGGACTACTTGAAAGTAATAGAGTAGATTAGCACTTTAGTTGAAAATATAATTAATTATGCGTAAAAATTCAGTTATTTAATATTGAGAAAGTTCAAGAGCAAGCAACTCAAAAGCGTATGTTATTAAATTTTTATAGGATATTATTTATGCATTTATTCATGTATATAGATTTACAACCAATTTATTTATCGCAGTGCATCTGTATATGTTTGTTAAGGATGGACGAAAGGAAGATCGGGATGACAGTTGCCGTTGATGAAGGTGAGGTAAAAGGGGGCACTCTTTTGAGGGCACCAATACTTTCTTTTGTAGGATAGGCGAACGGAGGATTGGAATGGCGTTCCCGGTTGGTTTAGGTGTTGTAAAAGGGGGCACTCTATCGAGGGCATCAATACTTCCTTTGTAATTGATACGGTATATTATAAGTAGATTGAAAGATGATTTGATAGTTAAAGTTAAGATAAAATAGTCACTACAAGAAAATTAGGATTACATAACACTTACCACGCTTTTTTAAAAAAGCGTTGTCTTTTTTCTTTTACAACGCTTTTAGTGAAAATCGTTGTCTATATTTTTTGTTTCTTTTTAAAAACAACGCTTTTTTAAATAAGTGTTGTCTATTAGTATTTTTTAGGGGTCAAAGACAACATTTTTAAAAAGGAGTTGTCTAATATCTACATCAATTATTTTTTAACACCTAACCTCCTCCAACAAAACCTCCCCCTTCGTGAAAACTCCAAAACCTAGCCTCAAAACTCATCTCCACCGAACCTCGACTAAAACCCATCTCCGCCAAAACCTTCCTCTGTGCCTCCTCCGTCACTTTACCGCGTGCACCACAACCTAGTCTCCTCCGCCACTCCTCTGTGCCGCCAGCGACCTAGTTTCCTCCGCTACTCCTCCACGCTGCCTGCAACCTAGCTTCCTTCGCATAAAGGGTTCCAAGAGGTTTCGTCGTTTCTCGCTGCGAAGTCATCCTTTGCACAAAGGGGTTTCGTCATTCCTCACAGAGAGGTTGTTCCTCACCTCGACGTTGTCCTTCTCACAAAGAGGTCTTGCCGGTAATTAAGAAGCTCCTTTAGTACAAAAATAGACGTTTGGTTTTCCTTTTCTTGTTGCGATTTTGGGCTTGTTGTTTTGGATTTGTGTTATAGCTGACACGGTTAGCTAATTCCATTATTGTTTTTCTTCCTTCTCGCCTCCATTGGCCAGATCGCCCCTATTCTTCTCTTGTTTGTGGCTTTTCACTTGCCTTGTTTGGATTCTTTCGCTTGCCAAATGATCTGAAGATTCTTGATTGCCTAAGGAGTGAGCTATATGTTGGGATGTATACTATAAGCCTAGCTTTTGTATGAACGTCTGTTTTGAAATATTTTGAAATGAGAATCACTTTTGTCAAATGTCTATATTTTATATTTATATATATATCAATTCAGTTGTCCATTTAATTTATATTGTAGATAACATGGTGTGTGGTGCCACACAGAAGATCATGTTATCGGTTCCTAATAAATTATAAATAGTAGCTCACAATCAAGATAGATTGGGACAAATCATTGGAACAGTTGTAGTGTAATTTGGTATTAGTCTGTCTTGACTATAAAATTACACTAGTACACTATGTGTGTATTGAGTAGAACCGTTTGAGGTTGTTCGATTTGTATTGACTACGTAAAAGAATAGAACCTCTGTTATTATATATGTGTGTCCTCTTAATCCTTATATAATAACAAGCACGTATACTTAGTATTTATTTCATTAATTTATCAATGGATGAGATTTATTCGTTAAATCAATAGGCCCGATGAGTTGGGAAATAATACTGTTTATATGGTGTATTGTTGATTATAAAAAGAATTTGTGTCCTAATTATTTAGGTTGATGATGCCCCCTTGAGGAGCTCATAAGGATTATCATGTAAACCCTGCAGGTGGACTTAGTCCTACATGATAATAAAGTTGAGTGGTACTACTATTGGAATCAGATGTTAATTAATTGAGTTGTCAGTAACTCATTTAATTAATGGGCATACGATATCTTAAACACAAGAAGATTAACACACTCATGATAAGAAGGAGCTCATATTGTAATATGGGATTGGTGCGGTAGTTCAATAATAACCTTTTAGTGGTATGAGTTATTATTGATGGACTTGAGTTGGGTGTTCGGGCCGAACACAGGAAGCCCAAGCCCATCAGGAGGCCTAAATTAATTCCTCCTCTAGGTCCCTATTGTAACCTCTATATAAAGTCTCGCATCCACCCATCCATAACTTGGTTTTGGTTTGGTTTTTCTCTACCTTCCTAGGGCCAGCAGCAAAGGCTATAAGAAGGAGTAAGTGGTGCCCCCTAAAACCTAATTTTTCCACAATTTTCTTCTCTCCTCCTAGGGCTAGCAGCACACCTCCTCCTCCTAGGGCCTGCGGCGCACCTCCTCCTCCTTGGTGGTCGGTGCCTTCTCCTACTTGGTGGTCGGCGCCTCCTCCTCCTTGGTGGTCGGTGCCTCCTCCTCGTTGGTAGCCGGTGCCTCCTCCTCTACTCCTTGGTGGCCGGTGGTTTTGGAAAGAAACGAAGGGAAGGGTGTTTGTTGTCTTGGTAGATCGTCGCCCACATGACGTCCAAGAAGAGGCGAGGAATACAGCAAAAGATCAAGAGGTCTTTAGCTACAAAGGAAAGGTACAACTAGTTCTTTAATTCCTCTGTGTAATTAGTTTAGTTTTCTTTGTATCGATTTTGAATACCAACACAAGAGGCCAGTGATCTTGTACTTTGATCAAGGTGTGCTTTGATCCATCAAGAACTTGCTTGATTGATCAAACACATGTCTGGTCAAACATGCGGGTTGCTAGGAAAAGTTCTGTACTTGTACAATTTTTGTACAGGGAAATTTAAACAGAACGGAATTCCAGCACCTTCAAGTGGTATCAGAGCAAGTTTTCTGGTTCTGTTTGATTAGTTTTCGGTTAAATTATGCACTGCTCATATATAAGTTTAGGTCGGATAATAGTAGGATGTGCAAGAAAGATTAACTCTGTGGTTGCAGGCGTCCTAAGTCCAACTATTATGGCTTTGTGTGTTTGTGTGTGATTTGAACTCTTAGGCATGTTGAGGTTTTTTTGTGTGCATGATTGTAATAATTAAATACAGTTGGTTGCTGTATTATTATTTTTTTACATTCTGTTCGATCTAGATTACATGTAAATTCCTTTGTGGAATATAGGATCGATAAATGTAAATTTTAATTTATTTTGTTGCGGCTTGTATCCTTGCTATGTGTGGTGCTATTTTAAGGACTAGAGGCACGGCAAAGAAGGAAGCAAGATAGATGAGACGGCTTGATCCATTGGCGGCATACTGGAGGACAGTGATGGATGAGGTCATAATAGTTGGAAATTTTATTTTCATATTTAGTGCCTTTATATGCTATTTTTATGTGTTGTGACGCTGTTTTATGTGTTGTGATGTGTGTGCATGTTAAAATTCCTCAATTTAAATAACTAAGTGGGAGAGGGATTATTTAAATAAATTCCACGGTTTCCATTACTGGTTTGTAAGTGATGCATTCAAACTTGCGCGTTGGCTTTAAGTGTCTTCCTCCATATCGGATGAGTTGTTTGTGGATCACTAGATCAAACTTCCTCTATGGATGATTATAGGAAATTATTTAGGTATGTGTGGTCTTCTCCATCTGAAGGGGCACAATCCTAATTAATGGACTAAATATCAAGTAATGGTATACACTTAGGTGCATTTCATAGTATCCTCCCTATCGGAGTCACTGCTATTATTTGTGTGACCGAAGATGAACCAACTATTAATTTTATTTGTCATAAAGTTAGGTTGACAAGATAATAAAATTAATGGGCAAAATCTCTTCTTACAAATGTTTAAATTAGTATACGTCCACACTATCATGGCATACGAAATTCACGATGTTTTGAGCTGTTGGTGAATTTAAATTATATTATTTGAGGAATTAATATTATTTTAAATTCTAAAGTTTTAACCAAATATTTTATTTTGTGATTCTCAGGATTTCAAAATGGCTTTCAATCCTCTTGTTGTTATTTTAAAAGGAAATAAACTTACTGGTCTAAATTATATTGATTGGAAACGGAACTTAGATATTGTCTTAACTGCTGAAGAATACAAGTTCGTACTTCTTGAGGTCTGTCCTAGCGTGCCTGATAAGGATTCTAGTGAAGAGGAGATAGAGAGATATAGGAAATGGGTCAAGATAGATGAGATGGTGCGGTGTTACATTTTGGCTTCTATGTCAAATGTGCTGCAACATCAGCATCAGACTCTACCCACTGCCTATGACATGATGCTCAATCTCAAGGAACTCTTTGAACACCATAATTGGGCTACCAGGCAGGAGACCATGAGAAACTTAATGACGACCACCATGACTAAGGGTACACCCATGAGGGATCATATCCTCAAGATGATGGCTCATTTAAATGAGATGGAAGGCCTTGGAGCTGAAATCGATGGGGAAATCTAGGTCGATATCATTCTCCAAATGCTACCCAAGACTTTTGAGCAGTTCCTCCTGAACTACAACATGAACAAAAGAATTTATTCGTTAACGAAACTTCTGACAGAACTCCAAGCGACAGAAGGGCTATTTCGTCAAAGTTCTCAAGTTCACATTGCTGAAAATGTTTCTGCCTCTAAGCCGAAAGGCAGAAAGAAGAAGAAGAAACAAGTTGGTTCGGCAAAGAAAGTGATTCGACCTCAAGGGACTGGGCCGCAGGCAGGTGTGAAGAAGCCGAAAGGCAAGTGCTACACATGCAAGCAATCTGGATATTGGAAAGTGGACTGCCCTCGCAGAAAGGAAAATAATAAAGGTATATCTTATTCATTAGTTATTGAAACATGTTTAGCGGTGTTATCTACAGGTACCTGGTGTGTAGATACGGGAGCCACTGATCATGTCTGTAATTCATTACAGGGGTTCCAGGAAATCAGACGACTACATGAAGGGGAAATCACCGTCTACATGGGAAATGGTATGAGAGTGGTGGCTGTTGCAGTGGGAGATGTTTATTTATCTTTTGATAGGAATAAAACTTTGATTTTGAAAAAATATTTTTACGTACCATGTTTTAGAAAGAACTTGATTTCAGTTTTTAAATTATTTATGGATGGATATTCTGTTTCTTTTGATGATAAAGTGGTTGTCAAGAAAAATAGGGTGGTTATCTGTTCTTGTACATTGGTTGGTAATTTGTATACTCTTAATCCAATAACTCCCACAATGCAACAAATGAAAATTAATAACACATCTTCTAATTATAATAAGAGAAAGCAACCTTCGAAAATGAACCAAACATATCTTTGCCATCTAAGGTTAGGTCATATTAACTTGAGTAGGATTCAAAGATTAATAGCTGATGGACCTTTGGGTTCATTGGTAGTGGAAAACTTTTCGACCTGTGAATTTTTCTTGGAAGAAAAAATGAACAAGAGGCATTTTAAGGTAAAGGGGTATAAAGCCAAAGAAATGTTGGAATTGGTTCATTCTGATTTGTGTGGGTCTATGACTATCCAGGAAAGAGGTGGTTTCGAATATTTTGTCTCTTTTATAGACGACTATTCGAGATATGGGTACATTTACTTCATGCATCGCAAGTCAAAGTGCTTTGATAAGTTCAAAGAGTACAAGGTTGATGTGGAGAAACGTCATGGTAAAAGTATCAAGACACTACGGTCTGATCGTGGTGGAGAGTACCTCTTAGGAGAGTTCAGGAGTTGCTTATCAAAGGTCGAGATTTAATTTCAATTGTCTGCACCTGGTACACCATAACAGAATGGTGTGGCGGAACGAAGGAATAGGACTCTTATGGAAATGGTTAGATCAATGATGAGTTATTCAAAATTACCAAAATCATTTTTGGCATATGTGATAATCATGATTTTTCTACATTATTTTGATTCATAATGCATGCTTTTAATGATCTTCTCATAGATTGAACTTATATTTTCATCATGTTTCATTAATTGCATTTAATTTTGGACTTAATTACAAATTAGTTTATTATCATGGTATTTGATGCTAATATTTGATTATTATTTTGTAGGCATCAAAAGGGTCATTGACCCGATTAGATCATACTACATTTGGGCTCAAATCTAGGGCTAAACAAGTCGATCAAGTCTTGGAGTGATTGGGATCGTTCATTGAATATAGGAGAGATCTGAGTCATCCGTCAAGGATCTGGTCCATCAAACCTAATGAGGAGCAGATCTCATCCGTTGATGAAGATCCAGAGATTTTGATCCAGATCCAAGACGTTCTAGCCGTTGATCAAGACTTGAATTAATCTGGACCATTGGATCAGATTAGGAGAGGTTTAAAATCGAAGAATCTACAGTGGCTTCGACGAGCTTGGCATCCTTGCGACAAATCCACTATTCATCCTTCTTCAGCAACGCCGAAGCCTCCCTTCCACATTTCAGATCCAAGATTGAACTTCTTCATCTCCGGCAAGCTTCCGATGAACCGACAACCAGCAATCGAGGTACAAATCAAGTTTTGAGGGCGTTCCCCGATCCTTGATTTCTCTTCCGCGATCCACAACTACCACAGATTAGAGGGTGATCCCTAGATCTGTGGGATCCAGTCAATCATAGGAGCTCGAAGGGCTTTCCCTGAAGCCTCTACATCATTTCCACCTCCGCAGCTATTGAATCGATCCGATCAATCGATTGAAGCACCTCTATTCTTCGATGGTTGGCAAATTCAATGATCCGGAACTAGTTAGGGTGTTCCCAGTAGCTTTGGATTTCACTTGAATAAGATGGGAGTTTAGATCTTTGCCAGTGATTGCTTGATGGGCGCTCCCTGATTCATCTCTATTTTACAACAAAGAGGAAGGAGTTTGAGATCGGGTTCAGTTGTGGATGTTATTAGATTTTGTTTCCTTTTAAATTGTTGATGTTCCTGCTCAGATCTGATGATCTGATTTCTATGTTTGCAATGCAGTTTTGATTTCTTGGCTTAGTTTCCTGATCTCTTCTAATTTCTACAATCCGAATCCAAAACAATTGTGTAGAGTATTTTCAATCTGTTTTTGAGTTTTACTTGGTCAAGTATGAACTAGTTATGTGTTATTTTGCATTGTCAAATCTAAATAAGATCTGTAATATGAAAAATTATATTCATAAGCTTAGTTAGCATTAGTTTACTACACGTTATAGCTTAGTTTCAATATATGGATTTAGGAAACTCCCTGTTCAATTCATTGGATGAGTTGTGGCTATGTTTGTGCTTGAGTGTTGAATGAATCTCTTGAGTTTTTCATTATTAACCTCTATGATGTGTAGTTAATTGTGAGTATGATTGGATAATTCATTATGTATAGAACTTGATTCAATGATACTTAATTGTGATAATTGGTTGAGGTGAAGTGGACTATTTTAGATGTTGAATGATTAACTTGAATTTAATTCACCATCTACTTTTGTTTAATTTTGTTGATTATAATTGAGAATTGAAGTCTTGTGGATTGAGTTGAAAGTTGAATTTGATTGTGATGGTGAATGAAATGTTATTTTCGATTCTTACAATTGTGATGAGATTTTGAATGTAATGGTTACTGTGGTTGTGAATTGAAGAGATAGTAGTTGACTCAATTGATTTAATGTTGCATAAGAAATCAAATTTAGTTGATGTTCATTTGACGAAAATTCATTTTGAAGCAATTCTAGAATTCACACACACTAATTAGCTATCCTTGAAAAAATACGACTCGGGACTCCTTACTACAGCACTTGTCTTTAGATTTAATGAGTTTCAATCTTAATTAATTTGGAGTGCCTTGTGACATGCAAAACGGCGACTATCAATATGCTCTGGAAACGGTGGCGTATATTTTGAATTTGGTACCTTCTAAGTCTATACCCTCTACTCCCACAGAATTATGGAATGGGCGTGAACCTAGTTTGAAACACATTCGGATTTGGGGTAGTCTAGCACATGTGCTGAAGGGAGATGCTGATAAGTTGGAATCACGTATAGAAGTTCGTTTGTTCGTGGGATATCTTAGAGGAACGAAAGGTGGTTTGTTTTATAGTCCTAAAGATCGGAAGGTCATTGTTAGCACCAATGCCTGATTTTTAGAAGAGGACTATGTAATGAACCATAATCCCATGAGTAAAATTATTCTTAAGGAAATTAGAGATGATACTTCTACTTTAGTACCAACGGTACAAGATGAGATACCACCAGTAACTGCAACACGTGTCACAAATGATGCACAATTATAGGTAGTGCCTCGTCGTAGTGGGAGGGTTGTTAGGCAACCTGAAAGATTTATGTTTTTGGGAGAGTCTTCGAACTTGATCCCTGGTGAACATGAAGCTGATCCCTGGACATATGATGAAGTACTCCAAGATAAAGATGCAGCATCTTGACAAAGTGTAATGAACTCTGAAATAGAATCTATGCATTCTAATCAGGTCTAGAAGCTTGTAGAACCACCAAATGGTGTAAAATCCATTGGATATAAATGGGCCTACAAAAGAAAAAGAGGAACAGACGGGAAGGTGGAAACCTTTAAAGAGAGGCTTGTTGCGAAGGGGTATACTCAGAAAGAGAGAATCTATTATGAGGAAACTTTTTCGCCAGTAGTCATGCTTAAGTCTATCCGGATTCTTTTATCTATTGCTGCTCATATGGATTATGAGGTTTGGAAAATGGATGTCAAGACAACTTTCCTTAACGAAAGTCTTGAAGAAAACATCTATATGAAGCAACCAGAGGGATTCATTGCGAAGTACAAAGAGCATCTTGTATGTAAGATCAATCGGTTCATTTATAGACTGAAGCAAGCTTCAAAATCTTGGAACATCCAGTTTGATGAAGTGATCTAGTCTTATGGATTCATTCAGTGTCTGGATGAGTCTTGTGTATACAAGAAAAGTGACGGAAACGTGGTGGTATTTCTTGTACTATACGTAGATGACATTTTGCTCATTGACAACAATGTCAAAGTGTTGTCAGACGTAAGGGTATGGATGTCTAAGCAGTTTGATATGAAGGACTTGGAAGAATGTGGACATATTTTTGGGATCAAAGTAATAAGGGATCGCAAGAAAAGGATGTTGTGCTTATCCCAAGCTTCATACAATGATACTATCCTAGCTCGTTTTAGCATGCAAAACTCCAAGAAAATTTTTCTACCTTTTCAACATGGAGTACCTTTATCTAAAGAAATGTGTCCTAAGACACCAAAAGAGATAGAGGAAATGAAGGCAGTTCCTTATGATTCGGCTGTAGGAAACCTAATGTATGTGATGCTATGTACGAGACCGGATATCTGTTTTGTCGTGGGCATGGTTAGCATATATCAAAGTAACCCAGGACCGGGATGTTGGACTGCCGTAAAATATATATTAAAGTACCAGAAAAGGACTAGAGATTATATGCTGGTTTACCAGGCAGATGATTTGCTCCCTGTGGGTTACACGGATTCAGATTTCCAATTAGATAGGGACAGTAATAAATCAACCTCGGGCTATGTGTTTACTTTGGGAGGTGGAGCCATAGCATGGAGGAGTGTTAAGTAGAAATACGTTTCAGACTCCACCATGGAAGCTGAGTATGTGGCAGCCTCTGAGGCAGCAAAAGAAGTTGTATGGCTCATAAACTTCTTGATGGACTTAGATGTGATTCTTGGTTTGCCCAAAGTTATCCCAATTTATTGTGACAACAGTGGTGCAGTAGCAAACTCGAAGGAACCACGAGCTCATAAGGCAAGTAAACACATTGAGCGCAAGTACCACCTGATACGAGACATCGTAAAATGAGGAGAGGTTGTTGTCGCCAAGATTACATCAGCAGATAACTTGGTAGATCCTTTCACTAAGGCCCTTCCAGCGAGAGCTTTTGATAAGCATATTGAGGGGATGAGAATCAGATGTATGGCAGCATAGTCTTTTAGTATAAGTATGAGATTATTGGGATGCAGCTGTCCATTTAATTTATATTGTAGATAACATGGCATGTGGTAGCACACAGAAGATCATGTTATCGGTTCTTTATAAATTATAAATAGTAGCTCACAACCAAGATGGATTGGGGCAAACCATTGGAACGATTGTAGTGTAATTTGGTATTTGTCTGTCTTGACTATAAAATTACACTAATACACTATGTGTGTATTGAGCAGGACCGTTTGAGGTTATTCAATTTGTACTGACTACATAAAAGAACAGAACCTCTGTTATTATGGATGTGCGTCCTCTTAATCCCTATATAATAACAAGCACGTATACTTAGTATTTATTTCTTTAACTTATCAATGGGTGAGATTTATTCGTTAAATTAATAGGCCCGATGAGTTGGGAAATAGTACTATTTATATGGTGTGTTGTTGATTATAGAAGAAATCTGTGCCCTAATTATTTATGTTGATGATGTCCCCTTGAGGAGCTCATAAGAATTATCATGTAAACCCTGCATGTGGACTTAGTCCGTCATGATAATAAAGTTGAGTGGTACTACTCTTGGAATTAGATGTTAATTAATTGAGTTGTCGGTAACTCATTTAATTAATGGGCATACAATATCTTAAATACAGAGAGATTAACGTACTCATGATAAGAAGAAGCTCATATTGTAATATGGAATTGGTGCGGTAGGTCAATAATAACCCTTTAGTGGTATGGGTTATTATTGATGGACTTGAGTTGGGTATTCGGGCCGAACCCATCAGGAGACCTAAACCAACTCCTCCTCTAGGTCCCTGTTGTAGCCTCTATATAAAGTCTCGCATCCACCCATCCACAACTTAGTTTTTGTTTGTTTTTTCTCTACCTTCCTAGGGTTGGTGGCAAAGGCTGTAAGGAGTAAGTGGTGCCCCCTAAAACCTAATTTTCCCAAAATTCTCTTCTCTCCTCCTAGGGCCAGCGGTCACCTCCTCCTCCTAGGGCCGGTGGCACACCTCCTCCTCCTAGGGTCGGCGGAACACCTCCTCCTCCTTGGTGGTCGGCGCCTTCTCCTCCTTGGTGGCCGGTGCCTCCTCCTCCTTGGTAGCCGGTGCCTCCTCCTCTGCTCCTTGGTGGCCGGCGGTTTTAGAAAGAAACGAAGGGAAGGGTGTTTGTTGTCTTGGTAGATCGTCGCTCACATGACGTTCAAGAAGAGGCAAGGAATAAAGTAGAAGATCAAGAGGTCTTTAGCTACAAAGGAAAGGTACAACTAGTTCTTTAATTCCGCTGCGTAATTAGTTTAGTTTTCTTTGTATCGATTTTCAATACCAACACAAGAGGCCAGTGATCTTGTACTTTGATCAAGGTGTGCTTTGATCCATCAAGAACTTGCTTGATTGATCAAACACATGTCTGATCGAACATGCGGGTTGCTAGGAAAAGTTCTGTACTTGTATAATTTTTATACAGGGAAATTTAAACAGAACGAAATTCTAGCACCTTCACTATATCCCCCTGCCAAAGAAGAGATTGCCTAGTGATGCACCTTTCGCACTTATTCTTCTCTGACTGTCTGCAACCATTGGATATCTGCGACATAATTCCCGCACTTAAAGTGGCCTTGCAATTGCATTTATCTCCTACTGGTAAGGGTTCTTCACTATATAGATTATACCTTTTTTTTCTTTTTCAAATTTAGTTTCTGGCGAGGAATGAGATAAGGTTTAGTTGTTGAAATTTACTACTGGAATTCGTTGCACAGAACTACATGCATAGAACACGAGTGGATCTATAATTCATTTCGGCCCATTCTACATTCAGAGAGTTAATTTATGTTAAGTGGGCAAAGTGTTTGTGGTAAGTTTTGGTTTCTTTTCATTACATTATTATGTTAATGGTTATGCAAATCATGCTTTGAAGCTATACTTGCTCTAATTATTCTAATTCTTGTATCAAAATTTTTTACTTGTCAGTAGCATTCTTCTTCTGAATAACATGAATCTTGAGACAAATCTATGTTGCTACATGTTGTGTGCATAAAAATTGTTAATATGTTTCCTGAATGACTATGCTTGATTTGACCTTTAGCTTACCCTTGCAGTATAATGTCAATGACAATAGTTAGCATTGATAATGTGAAACTGAGAAATACAACTGTTGATTATTTTGATTTAGATATTTGATGAACACTATTCTGAAGAGGGAGGGGGGGGGGGCAATCTAATCTAATTTCATCTTACCTCGTTTAAAACAACTTGCTTGCCACCATTAGTTAGAAGTTAATGTTGGATCGTGATGTTTCGATAGAGGCGGGGTGTGAATATCGAATACGAAAAATTCTTCGATAAGAGTTAAATGCAGCGGAAAAATTAAGCAATGCTAACACAAACCAATTTTACTTGGTTCGGAGCCTGTGTCGACTCCTACTCCAAGGCCCGCACTCTTTGAGTGCTTTCGGTGGGCAATCACTAGCAATTCAAAATTTATTACAAACTACGTACAGGAAATGCTAATGAAAAAGAAATACCGACAAAGAAATGAATCGAAAAGGAGAATTGTGTTGTCAGAACTTCGTTAGGGTCGCAGGAGCGCAGAGCAGCAGAGCAAGCAGTAGGAGATCTTCTTTTCCAGTTGTTGTTTTGAGCTCCACCCCTGACCCTCCTTTTATATAAGGCTCGGGGTGCCCCGAATCCCTTCCGGGTGCCCTGGTGAGACGTGGCAGGTCCAACCAGCGAGCTCCACGTAGTGACGACGCGATAGGATAAAAGTTGCCTCCCGGGCGCCCGGATCCCCTCCGGGCGCCCGGACCACCTTTTTCCAAGGAACCTCTTTCCTGCAAAACAAGGTTAGTCCGAGGCAAATAGATAATGTATATCCTGCAAAACAAAGTGTTAGCACAGTTTATAAGTTCAATATAAAAGGTATGACTTAGATTCCGTCTTTCCGAGACCAGAATCTAGTCACGATCTCGACTTAGATATCCGAAATGGATCTAAGCCGGATCGACGCCTAATGTTCCCTTCCCAAGAATGTGTTCTCACAGTCACTCCCTTCCAGTGACTTACCTTTACTCACCTGTCAGACGTCCGGCCAGCCCTTCGACCCGTCTGGACTTCTCGCCAAGCGTCCAGTCAGCCCGTCGACCCGCTTGGACTTCTCGCCAGCTATTCGGTTAGCCCGTCGACCTAGCTGGACTTCTCGCCAAGCATCCGGTCAGCCCGTCGACCCGCTTGGACTTCGTGTCAGACATTCGGTCAACCCGTCGACCTGTCTGGACTTCGCCTGCACACTCGGTCAGAGTGTTAGATCACGACAAACCTAACTTAACCTGACTTTTCATTCATCAAAACCTGAGTTAGACGGTTAGTGCTAACCGCACCAACAGTTAATATTAGGAAAGAAACAGGAAACTTTTTCTGAGGAGAAATCCTTATGATTTGATTCTGGGTTTTTAAAATATGGGAAATGGCCTTTGTGCACATACTCATTTAAATACTTCTCTTAGTGCATCACATTTGAACATTTATATTAGTATATCCCTCTTCTAACAAATTGAAATTTATGTATTTAACTATATGTTGCACAGTTTGTCCAAGAAGGTAAGAATTTGTTCCTTGACATTATTTTCATTATCTAAGATATTCTCTCCTTTACTTTGACATTTCTATTATGATACATTATTTGTTATCATGTTCTAATTGGTTAGCCTCATGTTTTAAACTCTACTAACACAATTGTTAGCTGTTATTGTGCTAATTTTGAGTAGATGTTGTTATTAATGACAAAATATTAACTTGTAAATTGTAGATATTTTATCATATGCCACCAAGCTATTCATATATATTAATTTTGTCAGTTGCTTTGTGCTAATGGTAAGACATAGTTGCTCATATTATTATTTTTAGAGTATTATTTGCTATGTGCACTTTTGAAATCTATAGTTGAATCACCAAACTTCCTTGAAAAGCTTGAACACATCCAGCCATCTGCTTACAAAATATTCATGGTAAGCTAACTTGTACTCAACCTATTTATTTTCTAATAATTTATTCATAGAACTTGCTTTATTCATCAAGTTGAAATGTTCTATTCTATGACTGATATACTAGTTTTTGTCAATAACTCCTCTTCATAGTGATGATAATGCATCGTGGGATATGGTCATGGCCAAAGATTTGTGGGATGATAAGCATGTTGATGGGAAGGATGACGTTGACTAAGATGTTTATGTACTTGTTAAGCAAGAGGACATAATGGATGGTGTAGCATGCTTCATGGCTACTTATACTTATCTGCTATCACTAAAGCAAACTAAAGTTGCCTAGATGGAAATCTTATAAAAAATTATTTTATTTGTGTTGCTTAGTAATAATTTTCATTTTTAACTATTTGAACAACTTTATGATGGAGTATGCTCATTGCTACTGTTTGGTATTGCAGGAATTAACTCCAAATCTTATGACAGAAAAAATATACACATGATGTTGTTAGATTTCTTATGTCCTCATAAACTTGTTTACATATGCATGGAAATAGATCTTATGTTAGCATACATAAAAACTATATGAGAGATTCTTTTTATTTCCAATCGCAAAACCAAGCTAGATATTTCAGAGGATTCTCATGAACCTTATCGCCATTGTAGATAGTCAACAAGTTCCAACTGTGACTCAGGAATGTTATCTTGCTTATTTCAGATTATTTGAAATAAACTATTTAAAATTTGTAAAGTCAATGTTGATTATTTTTTTCATTAACATTAACAGTTCACACAAGCGGAGTACACTCGGGAAGAAATTGATGAGGTGAAATTCGGAGTTGTAGAATGTATACAATATCATATTTATGAGTAGGTCTTTTGTATAATACTGATGGTATTATTTTCTGTTGCAGATACACAGTGGTAGGTGTTTTGTCCCAGTCTCAAGCTGACAATCATTTTTGAGTGTATCTAGTAAAGTAAGCAGATCGTTGTTGCCTTCGAGGCCGGCTAGCTATTTTGTGCTCTTTTGTTTTAAATTTGAACTCCACTATCTACTTTGAAACATAATTATTTAGTCTTTGGAATCATTAGCTAAATTCTACTTTGTAGTTGAATTCTCCTGTAAATACCAATATCTACTTTGTTGTTGAATTCTATTATTTTGGTAAGAATTTGAAATCATTAGTCAAGCTGATTAATTGTTATTATATGTCAAATTCGAATCTGGACATGGTAAAAAGAAAAACAATAGTTTTGTAAATATAAAAATAATAATTTTGTAAATAGATTTTTTTATTTTTTTATTTAAAAAAGGAAACGCTTTTAAAGCGTTGCAAAAGTGTTGTCTTTACAAAAAAAATAACAATTAAAGTGTTGCAATAACGTTGTTTTTACAAAAAAAAAATGACAATACTTTTAAAGCGTTGCAAAAGCGTTGTCTTTGCTACAAATGACAACGCTTTTAAAGCATTGTTGTTGAGCGAACTTTTAACAACAGTGCTTTTAACAACGCTTTCTCAAGCACATAGACAACGCTTTTAAAGCATTGTCTATTAGCTTTTTTCTTGTAGTGAGTGATTAAAATTTAAAATGAGTGGTAGTCAGGATCAGAGGAACGGGTCATTTTTATCGAGAATTAGTCCTTCACTCCCCGACACTAAGGTCTTCAATATGAATCCAATCGATCAAAGAGTTGGTCGGACCCGAGGGTCGGACCTAGTGCTCTACTTATGGCGAGATAGTCAGTATATAGCAGGTTAGCCCAAAAGCCAACCAGGCTTATCTAAACTTAAGGGATAGCTCCCTATTCGTTAAGTCACGCAACATCTAGTCAGTCGGCCCCTAAGTCGATTGGACTTGAAGAGACTTATTGCTCCGCTCAGGGCCAAGACATAGGTTAAACCCGAACTACCCTAGCGTCGGTCGAGCATATAAGGTAATGGTATTTGAGGTATGATTCTCCACTACTATAGTATAACTCAATATATAGTTGTTCAACCCAATAGCCAGTCAAATCTATGGATCTCAGTTCATTTCTTATGTGTCAGTCTCCCTATATATAAATAGCTGGTCATAAGGCCGGTCAGGTTTACACTGCTCAGTGCTACTATCTCATATATGTATACTCAAGGTAAAGACATAAAGTAATTCTCATTACAAACCCGTTTGGACATAGACCCGATCAAACCTCTAGATCCCAGATCATTTCAAGGCAAGTCCCATAACATAGGGATGATAGGCCCAAGGGCCAATCGGATATCCTAGGGCTTGGATCCCCGCTCTTCAAAGAAATGTATGTATACAATCGGTTGGCTAAAGATCCAGCTAGGCAATCTCAGTTGGCTAAAGATCCAATCGGGCTATATCTAGGGGACAACATGTTGGTGCAATTGAATCTAGAATTTTGATATTTATTTTATAATATATTTAATGGAATCTAGTGAGATCAAGGTTGATTGGATGACTAGTTAGGGAAGGTGAGAAGTCTACCGAGTGACTAGTCCTAACTGCGGAACTACGGTTAGGCAAGGGAAGTCCTAGTCACAGTTAGACAAGGGAAATCTTGACAGATTGTGGAAACTAGATAGGATTTGATAGGTCTAGAGGACTCGATATCGATCTGATGTTGAGTCCTAGCGAGTGAAGCGGGTGGTGAAAATCCTAGGAAGAGGTAACCCTAAGTATTGGTGAATGAAGTCAGGTGGTGAAAACCCTAGGGGGGAGATAACCCTAAGTCCTGGTGAGTGAAGCCAGGTGGAGAAAACTCTAGGGGGAGGTAACCCTAGGTCTTGGTGAGTGAAGCCAAGTGGAGAAAACTCTAGAGGGAGGTAATCTTAGGTAGCAAGAAGTCTTGGAGGAGTAAACTCCATGCAAGGTTGACGCGCGGTTGACCAAACTAGCGGATCTTAGTAAATCTAAGTTTAGCTTTACTATAGTATTTTGTATTATTATTATTGTTGTTGGCTAATTTAGTATTGCTGGAAAAGTCTTAGAGGATCAAGCAATCAAACACCGAGCAAAGAAAGTCCAAACAGGCCTGGAGGACCAAATGTTTGGCAAGTAAGTTGAGGTAAGAAACTGGAGTGGAGCAACAGGGAAGTCATGTCCCGGGAATGGACAAACTTTAGGTCGCTGATCCAACTGAAGAAACTGGGAGATTTCTAAGTTGAGATCAAGATAGGTCTTATGGTCTTTTCTTACTCATGCATCATTATACTACTATGCTAACTTTGTATTGCAGAGATATTATTTTTATACCATTGAACTAACTCTGTTTTATAGAAACTGAAGGGATCAGTTGACCGAATAGGAGGTTTGGTCAACTGAACCAAGCTAATGTGGCAAAGTTCAGATCGTGTAGAGTAATCTTGGAAGTCAGGCGGATCGATAGACCAAACCTAAATAGGAAGGCGCGATCATATTAGATCTTTAGGAAAAAGGAAACTAAAGGATCAGTCGGTTAATCAATGTGATCAATCAAGCGATCAATTAATGCCCTTAATTACACGAAGATCGGATCTCGGCGAAAAAATAAAGGCTGGACGATTAGTCGACCGTGATCGGTCTATCGAAAGTATCAGTCGACCGACCCTTTTTCGGTCCACTGAATGTGTCTTATAAAAGGACCACAAGATCAGCATCGATAACAACTTCTTCTATGCAATCCTCTGCTAGTGCTCCTACTATTTTATGCCTCAAACTACACGTGCAAGCTGCTACGCCAAGAAGTGCCGACGTGATTCATCTTTGTCTTTGTCGTTATACTTTACATTTTAGTTTGCATTATTTACAAGAAGATAGTAGTGTGTTACTATCATTCTTTTAATTATACAAATTACTTCTTTCTGAAGGTTTTGGGAAGATGAATTATAGTGAATCTCTTAACGGTGTGATCAAGGATCGCGGGTCTTGAAGTAGGAGTTGACATAAACTTCGAACCAAGTAACCAAATGAGTCACTTGCTTTTATTTTTATATTCCACTGCTTATTATGATCTTTGTTTTCAATACAAAAAAGAAATGATTTCTAACTAGCGATATTCAACCCCCCTTCTATCACATTTTCGATCTTTCACAACATTATCAGGGAATCAAAACAACCCATAACAGAATAACAGCTATTCACTAGAGAATATTTTGATATCTAACACACATATGCAATAGAACCTTCTTATGAGAGTGACTACTTAGTTTCTATCATTATGGCAGAGCTTACAAAAGACAATTCATACATGTGTAACGGAAGATTCCTCGGTGGAAGAATATACACCTTCTATTATTCGACATCTTCCGACACTGAATATTCCTTATTGCATCATTATTTCAGATGTTATGAGAGATAATATAAAAAAGGGATTCTCTCCATTGTTGAGATATGCTTGAATATGCTACATTATGCTTTACTATGCTTAATCACGTACTCGTATCTACTGTTCATCTTCTCAACTTTTCGCTCAGCCACCATACTAACTTGAGCATCGAAGGGCCTACGTCAGGGACCCCCTTCCTAGTTCTTGCCTTAACATTTTGTTTACTCTTTTGAGTGTGCATAGAAAGGAGCTGAAAGGAGTGCCAGGCCTCATCATTTCTCCCTAGCAGAGTCATCTCCCAGTCAACAGTAGAGCCACCTGCCCAGCGTGACATCTCCACCGCTTTCAGACAAGATCAAATTTGGAGTGATTTGTGGGAACTTTACTTGAATCCAAAACATGGAGAAGAAAGAGGTTGGAAGACTCACTAATGTTACCTTGTCACAAAAAAAACTTGGAGCTGCTAATAGCTGCCTTAGCGTAGAAGTTAGTGTAGCAACAACAAGTAGTAGCCAAATGTCCTTTACAAAACAGCCCTACTATGTCAATAACAAGTCCTCACATCAAACGAGGGACCCAAGTGGAAGCCCCAACTGAGTTCCAACAAGTTCCTCCTCCTCTGGCAGGTTTCATCCAAGCACCTGCACAATCCAATAGCTTGTCGGCTACACTGCTCTCCCCGGTTGCGTATCATAGGGCACTATTTTTGCACCCTATTCAACAATATGGGACGAGCAGAAAGACCCCCAAATATCATCTTCTAAAGGCACACTCACTTAGGACCTTTGAAAGAAGAAAGCGTTGATGGCTAGTATTTCCCTCGAACAGTGAAGTGTGTCGTTCTCTCAAGAAATTTTGGAAGACGGACTGCTGAGTTACTTCCGCCCTTTGATGATCAAAGAATATAGAGGAGCGACCAATTCGAAGATCATCTACTTAAATTTAAAAATACAATCATCCTTCATCAATATACGGATGACGTCAAGTACCGAGTGCTCCTTACCACTCTCTCCAGCTCAGCACAAAGATGGTTCAATCGGTTCCCGGCTGACTCCATTTGCTGCATCAAAGATTTTCACAAAGCCTTCCTATACCACTTTACCAGTAGCAGAAGGTATCTAAAGACTAGTCTTTGTCTGTTCACGCTCAAGCAAGGGGCCAAAGAATCTTTGTGAGCATACATCAGGCGATTCAACCAAGTGGTGCTAGATGTTTCGTCTGCCATTTATGAGATATTAATAAGTGCTTTCTTCCAAGACATTTTAGAAAGAGAATTTTTCTGAACCCATGTCAAAAATCTCCCAAAGGACTTCAACAACTTACTGGGAAAAGTGGTCAAATACATTAATATAGAGAAAGCCTAGGCCACCCGGAAGGAGGTAGCCCGATGCGATGCATACTTAAATATATTTTGTAAACATGCACAGTAGAAGAAATAAACAATAATAAATTCTAATTTATTACATCACACATACCACACGATACAACTCATGTGGACATAAGCATAGAATAAAATTTTTATAAATAACTAAATTATACTTGCGAGTTCGTTAACGAACTCTATAGTGTCTATCGGATGATCCAAAGTGGGAAGAAGATCGACAAAGCGACGCTATGCATCGCCTCTACTCATATTCACACCGCGAGCTATCTTTGAGATGACTTTGATAAGTCTAAGTTTCGTCCTCGCGAAAGGTACTAGCCTTGCGTGTGAAGATGGGCGATCCAAGAGAGGAATCGCGGTCTAATTCGTGTCCGGCGATCGAGACAACCAAACGACATGAAAATATCGGCAAGCAACTATCACAAAGTTGCTATCTGGCAGTGACAAAGTCGTTGCCGATGGCTGTAGTCGACGGCAAAAGCCTCCACTGGCTGGCGATGAGCCAACGGAAGGAGGTCGGATGGCATGTGGCTCTAGGAGGGCAACAGTGGCTCATGTATAGTAGCTATTGATGTTGTTCGACGGAGGACCATGCTGCTGTCAGTCGTGTAGCCAGTGGCAATGATCTCCAGGGTCAACAGGTGACCACTAGAAGACAGTAAATGGTTGACATCAATGTTGGCCGGTGGCACAGGCAGCGATGGCACCGACGGAAAGCAGCAGTTTGCTGTTGTTCGTGTTGGATGACAGTTGACAGGAAGGCATCAGACGTCTGTTGGTCAAAACTACTCATGAACGCTAATGGAAGCTCCGCAGAATAGTAGCAACAAGTGTTGCTCGTAGGCGTACAGTGGCCAACAGCAGCAAGGCATCGCCTCTTGCTATTTGGGTAGCAACGTTGACTTCAGCTGGTGTGGAGCGGCTATTGGCTGGCGTCGGACGCTTGGCATCGGAGTAAGGTGGCACTGGCAAGAAAGAGCATATGAAGGCTGCTTTTCTCCTTCGACGGCAAAACACGGGAGAGAAGAAACCGAGAGAGAGAAAAACCCCCTAGGTTAATCATTAATCTCTTTCATATATATATATATATATATATATATATATATATATATATATATATATATACACTATATCCTTTAACCCACAATCCATACCAATAGCCTTAAGGTTAGTTTAAGACCAAACCATATTTGGTTCAAAACCAAACAATCTTGATTCAAAACCAAGAACCCCTTTTAATTAAACCAAACTAATTTGGTTTATAATTAAATCAAAGAGAGTCCAACTCATTTTCAAAAGACATGACTCATCCACGCTTCCGTTGCACCTAAGACTTTCTATATTTTCCCTTTGTCTGGTCTAACCAGATTTAGTCTCTTTCGATATGAGAATCAAATTCTCAAACTCATTTTAAATCTTTTGGATAAACTCATAATGTGTGTGACCTTATAGGTTCTCGATTTATATTGGTCGTCCATAATTAACTATTAATTAGGAAATGATCATGAGTCACACTTAGTAGTATATCATAATCCCCAATTAATTAAAAAATCACAGGTTGATCTCGGAACCACTTTCGAACCTTTCAGCCGCTACAATAAGTCATATCTTGTTCCTTTCACTCGTTTTATATCCACTTGGTTCAAGATATAGTCTATGTGTCAGACCCCACTAAGTTGACTATGTCACACTGAGCCCAAGTAATACTTCCCCATCTTGTGGATTCAAATTACTCTAACATATGTTTAAGAGTGCAATACTCTTAATATGTAATACTTTGGTCAAAGACTTTGAGTAATTATCTTGACGAGTGTCTATAAGATATACGTCTCCTCACAAGGAGTGGTGAATCCTCTATGGGCTATCCAAATATTATCGGACACTTCAACTTATATCCAATCATCTCCCACATCTCTAAGGAGATGCTTGCTTAAGATGTCAAAGTATAAGCCTCCATGACCAAGGTGACTTGAATACCTAGCTACAGTAAGAGCTTCATTGATATATTTATATATGTAGAAAACCATATGAAGTCTTACAGCAAGTCACTCCAATGAACTAGTTACCATAACTAGCATCTATGTTTAATTCTCAACATTCTAATGTCTCCAGTTAGTGAGAAATAGCTACTTAGACCAAGAAGTATAACTTATACTAGTCTATTAGAATCGATGATGTACGAACTCATCAATTCATCGACTAAGAAATATCCAATACATTCATAATTGCAAATGTAGAGATATTCATAAGTTGTGATCCAATCACAAGTTCTCTCATGTTATGAGTCATATCGTGGACATTTAGTACGTGAGTTTAAGATTCAATCATATACATAAAGAATGTGCAGCCAAATAGTGAATCTCTATTTATCCAATAAATAGTATATTCCATAAGGCAATTTGCCTTAGGACACCTCTCAAAAATTAATACTTTCACTTGGCCTAATGTCAATCGCCACGGTGTCCAACACTGTAGGTTTCTACATGGTTCTCAAACTTGTTTTGAGGTAGAGGTTTCATGAAAGAATCCACCAGGTTCCTTTTAGTTAGAACTTCTCTCAATTTGTATTTCATTCCTATGCATGATCTCTTGATCATATAATAGCGATGAAGCACATGTTTAGATCGTTTCTTACTTGGAACCTTTCCAATTTATTGTGCTTACATTTTAAGGTGAATACATGTCCATGCTTGGACTTGGAATCATCTTTGTTCATCTGGAAACTGATATCAATATACCTATGTATAATCATATCACCTCTTCCATATACCAAGACCAAATCCTTAGTTTTTAAGGATTATCTTGACAGCCACCCAATGATCGATGTCTAGATCTGATTGATATATGCTCGTGGCATTTAAAGCATACGATATACCTGGCCTCATATACAACATAACACACATGATTGATCCTATAGCTTACGCCAATGGATCTAACTCATGTGAATCCTCTCATTATATGTGCTTAGGCATATAGACTTCGAAAGGTGAATCTCGACCTTTCTTGGATTATGACATGCTAAACCATTTTAGCACTTTGTCTATATATGTAGACTATGAAAGACTAAGCAACGTATTCAATCTATCTCTATAGATCTAAATCCAACGAATATATGTTGCTTCTCTCATGTCTTTCATAGAGAATGTCTTGAATAACTAAACTTTAACTGACTGTATAATGAGCACATCATTTCCTATAAGTAATATGTCAATAATATATAATACTAGGATTATGATTACACTACCACTAACCTTTATATACATGCAATGTTCATATGGATTTTTGTGAGAAATCAAATCTCATCCATGTCAGTTTTTTATCTTAAAAACTTACATGCACCCAATAGGCACTATACCTTCAAATGGATGCACAAAGTTCTAAACTTGATTATACATGGAATCCATTGTTTGATTTCATGGTTCTCAACCATGAGTCCCTTTCTGAACTTTTCGAAACTCCTTTATAACTAGTAGGCTCCTCATCCATAATGAATGACATGTCTCTTGATTCACTTATGAGAAATCCATATTTCTAGGGAATTAAACGTGCCCTACTTGATCTATGAAGTGGTGTGTATTAACAAGTTCAGTTGTTACCTTATCCCAATGAGTAATAAGCTGTGGGCCTAATCTAGGCATCTCTTTTGTGTCTATTGGAGTCACTTGAACTATAATTAGTTCAACCTTATTCCCACTACTTTTCTTGCAAGAGAAACCCTTTTCTCTAGAAATATAGTACGCCTTGAAATAAATAATTTTGTTCAAAGGTATGATAGAATCAGTAACCCCTAATTTCCTTAGGGTAACCAATGAATAGATGCATATCAAACTTAGCATCTAGATTATCTGATATAGTCCTTCTTCACATAAGGACAACCTTATATATTTAAATAAGATAAATGAGGGTTTTACTAGTTCACTTCTCAAATGGTGTAGTAAAGACTAATTTAGTCGAGACTCTATTTAGCAAGCAAACAACTGTCTCGACTGCGTAACCCCAAAAGGATTTTGGAAGAATTGCATGATTCATCATTGACCTAACCATATCTAACAAGGTTTGGTTTTGCCTTTCTAACACACCATTATCATGTGATATGTAAGGTGGAGTCCATTGAGACAATATTTAATTGTCTCTTAGATAATCTTGAAACTCTTAACTTTAGTAGTCACTACCTCGATCGAATCAAATTATTTTAATATTTTTGTCAAGTTATTTCTCTACTTCATTTTTGAACTCATTGAACTTTCTAAAGCCTCAAACTTATATTTCAATAAATACACATACCCAAATCGTGAGTGATCATCGATGAAGGTGATGAAGTAACTATAATCTCCTTGTGCATGAATTGACATTGGTCCACATACATCGGTATGTACAAGGCCCAATCCATCATACTCTTGTTCACCTTTTCCATTAAAAGTAACTTGATCATCTTGCCTTTTAAGCATGAAGTGTATGTGATTCAGACATGCATATCTTACTTATTTGGCCAAGACGACAATGCCACGTGTAGAAAGCTAATTGATTATCTAATCTTTTACTATTATTTAGCTCACTTATGTCATTACATATATGTGAAATACACTCGGTATCCAATATCCAAGTGTATAAATAAATAATATGAGATCCTATCTTAAAGATATCAAAATGAGATAGGACATTGGATGTCTTTCTCTTCTTTATGGACTCAAGATAAATCTTGTTGTTTCTTCTCCAATGTCCTATTTTACGGGTCCTTTGGAGCCAACTCTTCTTTCATCGCCTTGAGAATGATTCTCAAGTTGCTAAGCTAATCCAATTCACTACAACAAAAATATTAAACGACAACACCACAAAGACAATGGTTTTAGATGAAATTGTTATAAATTTGGTAAAAGATAACGGTTTCAGATAAAACTGTTATCTTTGAGCTCCCATAAAATACAAAAGATAACAGTTTTATGAAAATCATTGTCATTAAGCAACTTTTTTTTAAATCAACAACGCATTTTACAATGGTTATCTAAAATTGTTGTCTTTAAGCGCTTTTTTAGGGGCTACAACAACAGTTTTGATAAAACCATTGTCTTTGACTTTATTTGTTTCGTCATTTCCCCCCTCGCAGTTTTTCTTTCCCTCTTTCCGTAAATCTTTTCGGCGCCTTTTTTCCCCTTCACGTTCCCAAATCCTAAGTTATTTTTCTTTCCCTCTCCTCATACAATCTCTTCACGCCATCCTGTCTACTGCTGGATCTTCCTCCACGACGGTGTGCTCTCCTCTCTTCCTGGTGAGCGGGTTTCTGAGCTCGACGAGGCCCTTTGACCTTCCACTGCTGCTTCTTTGGCTCGCAAAACCTTTTGATCGGACGAGCTGTATTTCTTCACCAAAGGTGGCACTCTTGTCTTCTTTGGATTTGTGCTTGAGCCATAGTTAAGGTAGATTCAAATCTACGAACCCTATTTCATTCATAATTTTTTAGTTTTGGAGCATGAATTTGTTACATGAAATGCGGAGCTTTCCCATGTTTTTGAAGGTGATTTGGTAACCTCGAAATGTCATGCCTTTGAGGTGTGAAAGCCCTTTGAGTCCTCTCATTTCTATTTTTTTCTCAGGTTCCAGAAGAACTCAGATGGGGGTTGTTGGATGGGTTATGCCTAGCCAGGTGTTCTGATTTTTCTTAGTTATCGTGAGTTTTGAAGTGATTTAACGGCAGTTGAAGGAAAAAAAATTCTTTTTTGGGGGAAAATGCTGGGATTTTATGTCCGACTCTACTAGGGTTCTTTGCGATATTTTATGGTTTAGTTGAATGTTTTGGGCACTAGATGATGCGATTTGGGCGTGCTGTTTCTGCAAATGACAGTGCTGATTGGGTTCATTCCCATCCTTTTGTCATGGTTGCATGCTGAAGTGCTAGAGGTCTGGAACAACTCGAGGATTTTGAGAACGCAAGTTGCTTAATAGATTTCAGAATTCAGATTACTCTCATCAATTATCATTTCAAAATTCTGATGATGATCAATCTGTATCACACATTGTTCTATCCTTGATTCTTTTTTTCTCCATTTGCTAATTTTAGTGGCAGACCTGCAAATGGGAATTTCACCGTCTCTGATGACATTTTACTCGGGGGTGAAGCTAAAAGCCAATTGTTGGAGGGAGGCCATTTGCCGACATCTTCAAGAGCTCACAAACAAAACCCAGGACTTTTCAGATTTCTCGAATAAAAAATGGCTATCTTTCTCTTAAACTCTATGTTTGCCACTGTCACTCATAAGTGCACTTGTTTGATACCGCTAATTAGGTTTTTCATGATTGACAAGGATTTTCTGATAGAGAACCGATTCGATATTAAGAGCCGCGTAAGTATTTGCATGGTATTCTAGCTTAATAGAAAGAACTTGTTCAACTACTGCATTGTTGGTTTTCAGATCAGAATTTGGAGCTTTCTTGGCTTATTTCTACCTATATGATAGAACTGATCTCTTTGGAGAATCCACAAAGGTTGTGTTTCTTCACGATCTACTAAAAGTGAATACATTCCAACTTTACACATTTAAAGTTTGTACTTCACAAATTATAAGATCACATGAACCACCCATAACCTCTTGACAATAGAGTGATTACTATACCAATCACATGCTCCTCTAATCTAGCAAAGTTTGCTGGACTGCACATATTCTTAAATAATTTCCTTTATTTGATTTTGCTTCTTCATTATTGATTTTTTTTCTAATATAATCTGGGTTTATTAATAGTTCATGAAAATAATTTACTCTAACGAAGAAATTGACGAAGTGAGATCCGAATGGGCAGATTGCGTACTAGACTATATTCATTACTAGGTATAAATTACTAGACATTATAATTGATTTTTTTTTCATTCACCGAATTGTCTTCTATGACAGTGTTTATTGGAGATCTTTGATTTAGTAAAGTATATTGATTACACACAAATAATCAACTTTGAAATAGTCAAGACTTGTTGGTTAATCTTGATTAAGACTGAAGTTCATGCTCAAATTATAAGCTTCACCTCTGCTAAAAAAATAGTTTGGATTTGTAAGTTGTTATAATTCGTTGGTCTTTCTTGCAGAATAATTTGATTTTGTGTACTTTTTTAGTGAGGGTTAGTTTGAATAATCAACTAATTTTAATTTTGATTTCTGATACAAGGATATGAATTTAAGGATTTCAGTTTATTATCACTAAAAACATACATATGAAAGTTAATGTTAGCAATACCAAAATATCCTTGACTATAGTATTTAATATTAGTGTTTTAACTGTTGTGTGTTCCTTAATCAAATGCAAACAATATTATAGATAATGTTTGACAGTTCAAGCAATTAAGTTTGGTGTCAAAAATTATACCATTGGTAAGGAAAAGTATTATACAATTTGACATGAATTAACTAAAGGTTTGATATCTATGTTCCTGCATATTTTATTTACCTTGTGAACTTATTAGACTATAAGTTTTATTGCATAAGTTTATATTGAGTGTTCCCATTCTATTAAAATGCAAATAAATTTTCTCTACCTTTAAATAACACTTCAAAAGATGACTGAACTTCATTTGGGATCATTCTGAATCATTTTGTAAATTCTATGGTTGATGGTTTTCTTTTTATCCCTCTCTCATTTTAAAATTAGTTCTGAATTATGCTTTTCTTTAGTTCTTGTAACTACTTCTAGTTTTTATTACATTAGTTCCTATTTTTAGACCATTAAACCTAACTCCCTCACTGTTGAAGTATAAATGCATGTGCATATTGTAGTTTCTTATGTCACTTTCTATAAAAGGTAAAGGTGATTGATAGGGATGTCAGGTTTTAGTTGGGATCCAAGTGTTTTTTTTTTTTAAAAAAGGCACAAAGAAATAGTCCAAGTATCATTGTGTGGCGAAGTGTGTATCAATTTGAAACAGTTTATTTGTGACTCCATAACTTATTGATTTTGATTCCTTAGTGCCAATAATTTGTTTGTTCACTGCTAGCTAACTACTTTGCCCAATACCTCATTCTTGCATTTCTATCATGAGCAGAATTAACTGACATTTCCCTTATTTATTGTCTCTCTTTGTTCTCATCTTTTGCTTTAATATGTCAATACCTAAAATACATCCATGTGTTTTCTTGCTGATTGAACATTTTGTAAATTTAGTTATAGGTAAAGTTGTGGTGTCCTTATAATTTTATTTTTGTTTTGTCTATTAAACTTTGCCTCCGAGAAATAAGCTAATCATATAGTGATTCGGCTAAGTTAGTAGATAGAGTCTGTAGCATGTTAACTGGAATTATGAGCATGTTTTGTTTATAAAGATATTTTTCCAAGAACAAAGCATATATCAAATTCTTAAACTATAAGTTTGTATTGCATAAGTTTGTATTGAATTAGTTTTTTCTCTTCCATTTTGCAGACATTGAGTGTTGTCCTGGAATTCTGAAAATCCTTCTCTCATGTCCAGATATTAGAGCTATGCAAAATATTTATTCTCTGGTTACAGTTCATGCAGTACTTACTACAATTTTCTTTTTTCTTATATTTTATATTTTTCTTTGATAATTTTTGTTTAATTTTTCTCTTGCAGGTACGTAACTCGGGCAATTCATGAGGCTCGAGATTTTTGATGCAATGAGTGAGCTTTGTTAGGTTCTATATTGCCTTGCTAATGTGTAAAAGCCATACGGAGAACAGTAATGGAAAACATGTGATTTATGGTTTGATACTACTAAGTTTGATGAGTGCAACTCATTTTGTATATTTTAGCTGGCATATTTTGGATTGAATGTAAATATTTAGTTTTGTATTGGTGATTTGCTTATATTAAAAAAAAGATTGGTTGTTCGTTATTATCATGTTACAACATGAACATTAAAGACAACAGTTAGAAATGTTGCAAAAAGTACGTAATCACAACGGAATTTTTTTTTGTGAAAAGTGATAAAAGACAACGGTTTTATCTATTGTAAAATATATTAAAATTATATACCACAATGGTTTTTAACTATTGTAAAATTTAAAACCACAACGTTTTAAATATGTTACAAATATTATCTACTACAACAGTTTATATCTGTTGTAAAAAGAGTCTACCCCAACGGTTATATCTATTGTCAAAATTATCTACCACAACGGTTTTAAAGCGTTGTCATATCGGGTAAAAAGATTTTGAGCATATAAACAACAACAGATAAAAACCGTTGTCGAATGTCTACAAAGACAACGAATTCAAAACTGTTGTCATAGGGCAATACATTTTACAACGCTGCCAGTTACAACGATTTTTTGACCCTACGACAACGGATAATATCCGTTGTCATTTGTAATTTTTGTTGTAGAGCAAGAAGTTCAACCCAATCAGTTTGGTTGTTTCCAAAATCAAGTGCAAATTCGAAGAAAATATTCTAATTCTAATAAACAAGAAATACACAATTGAGCATATTTAGGAAAGATGGTTTTATTTCGTAAATATAAACAATTTACATATAAATATAAAATTCACTTATTTATCAAATTCAAGAGCCTTTACATAGAATTCAGGAGATGGTAGGTTTTCTTCTAAGTGGATTGATATCTATTATAAATAAGAACAATCTTAACTTTGGCCAATAAGTTATTCTTAGCTATAGCAGTAGGTAACAAGTTTACCAATTGCATATCGTTTATATATAACTATCACATTATACTAGCAACTAATTGATATTCACATAAACATCGGGCTGTTAACACATTAATAAGTATATATCAAATGTCTATCACTCAACTTCACTTCTATCCACGTTGATCATGGTTTTGGCACAGGAAATCACTGCTTCAAGTTAAACCAACTCGTTAATCATGAGATCGTATCTCTATGACTCGAACATATTTAAGTTTAGGTTGAGCTTGGTTCTGGTCAACAACTCAAATAAGAAACTAGACTCTAGTTATTACCATATTAATGGAAGGTATATGTTTTAATATTTAGATTTAAGGGATTTAATCTCATCTACTTTTCATGCAAATATACTATCTACATCACACGTATGACATAAATAATGATATGACATTTCACATGTATGACATAATTACATCTAATCATGGCATAAATGCATCTACATGATAAACAATATCACATGACATAGTATAATTAATATCATAGTTGTCATAAATATTATTTGGAAATCTAATATAATTAAAAAAATGATTTCCATAAATCAAGATCTATTAATTAAATTAGGAAATCATTTTCAATTTAATCACATATTTTATTTAAAAATAATTCCTTATTAAGAAAATCTAAATGATTAAAAAACAATTCCCTAATTTTAAATCTCCTAAATAATTAAGAAATATATAATTAGAATTCATAATTAATTTAAAATCTTTCAAATTTGAAAATTTCTAAATTGTTTCATAAACTTTCCAAAATTAAAATTCTCTAACAAATTAGGAAACTTTCCAAAAATAAAATTTCTTAAAATTTCATAATCTTACGAATTGAAATTTCCTAAGTTATTAGGAAAGTTTTCAAAAAAGAAATTTCTTAAAATTCGAGAATCTTTCAAATTGAAATTTAATAAATTATTTCAGAATATTTCTAAAATAAAATTTCAGAAAATTATTTTAGAAATTTTCTAAATTTAGAATTTTCTATTAGAAAACTTTCTAAAAATAAAAATTCTTAATAAAATAGGAAAAATTCTAAAAACTAATTTACAACCAACTACGACTCGTAAAAAAAATTTACGTTTATGTCGAAATATGATCAAACTCTGATACCACTGTTGGATAGCCCGATACGGTACATGCTAAAACACGTTTCATAAACATACACAGCAGAAGATATAAACAATAATAAATCCTAATTATTATACCACACACACTACATGCATACAGGATACAACTCATGTAGACATAAGCGTAGAATAAAATTTTTACGAATAACTAAATTATATCTATGAGTTCGTTAACGAACTTTGTAGGGTCTATCGGATGATCCGGAATGGGAAGGAGATAGATCAAGCGACGCTATAAAGCATCGCCTCTAATCATATCCACGTTGAGCTATTTTCGAGATGACTTTGATAAGTTTGAGTTTCATCCTCGCAAAAGGTACTAGCCTTGCATACGAAGATGGACGATCAAAGAGAGGGATCATGGTCCGTTTCATGTCCGGCGGTCGAGACAACCAAATGACACAAAAATATCGACAAACAACTATCACAAAGTTGTTGTCCGACAGTGACAAAGTCACTACCGATGGTTGTAGTAGATAGAAAAAGACTCCACTGGCCGGCGGTGAGACGATGGAAGGAGGATGGACGGTCGACGACTCTAGGAGGGTGACAACAACGCATGTACAGCAGCTCTCGCTGTTGTTCGGCAACGAACCATGCATCTATCGGCGGTGTAGCTATGGCAATGATCTCTAGGGTCAGCAGGTGACCACCATAAGGCAATAGATGGACGGTATCAATGCTAGCTGATGGCACAGGCAGCAGTGACACCTGCGGACAATAGCAGTTCTCTGTTGTTCACGCTGGACGACAGCTAATCGGAAGGTGTCGAACTTATGTTGGTTAAAGCTAATGACGACAAGGATAACAGTTAAAGAGATTCAGAGATTGATTTCAATAATTGATGATTAATATATTTGGATTATAATCCAAACTATATTTGTCATTATTTCTATATTTATTATTATCATAGTTATCATAATATATTACCATATTTATCATTATTTATATATTTGTTATTACCATAGTTATCATAATATGTTATCATAATTATCATAATACTTTTCCATATATTATTTTGATCATCTGCATAAATAGGCTTGTTAGCTTATGATAATAAGAGACTGTTAGATTAGAAAGGATGGAGCGTCGTTGGTCCATACGAAAAGGTGTGCGTCAGCTATCGTTTCAAAGAATGAAGCAATGAGACACATGGTGTTTACCCATAAATGAGCATTTATGATGGACAAGACAATTGAATCATTATGTTGTAAAACACTTTCCCGGGTATCATCGACATAGTGCTTGGCATATTGAACATTTAACACACATTTTTCCAAAAAAAATAAAGTTGACTGTAATATCCATGAGCCAGCTGAAGCATGGCCATCCTATCTAATCAATAAATAGGGTGATGGGGTGAAAATTAAACTTGGGTCTAGTTAGTCGTACATAAGCCTCCTTCGACTAAACTTGAAGGGAAGGCTAATGAAACATTATGTTATAAGCGGATCCAGAGGTAATGTGGCAGTCAAGGTCAAGGTGAGGTAACGATCAAAGTCAAGATGAGGTGGTAGTCAAAGTCAGAAGAACGTGTCATTCTCACCGAGGCTTAGCCCTTCACTCCCAGCACTAAGGCCTTCAATATGAATCTGGTCGACCAAAGAGCAGGTCGAACCCGAGCGACCTAGTGCTCTACTTATGGTGAGACAACCAGTATATAGCAGGTCATCCCAAAAGCCAACTACACTTATCTAAGTTTAAGGGACAACTCTTTATTCGTTAAGTTGCACAACATATAGTCTGTCAGCCCCTAACAACGGTCAGATTTAAAGAGACTTATCACTCTGCTCAGGGCCAAGACATAGGTTAAACCCGAAATTCCCTAGCGTCGGTTGAGCATATGAGGTATGGGCATATGAGATACAGTTCCCCACTGCTACAATATAACTCAATATATATTTGTTCGAACCAATAATCGATCTAACTTATATATCTCAGTTCATTTCTTATGTGTCAGTCTCCCTACATATAGACGGCCAGTTGGGTTTACACTGCTCAGTGCTACCTTCTCATATATGTATACTCAAGGTAAAGGCATAAAGTAATTATCATTACAAACTCAGTCGAACATAGATCTAGTCAGACCTCCAGATCCTAGAGCATTTCAAGGGCAAGTCCTATAACATGGGGTCGATCGACCCAAGGGTCGATCAGATATATCAGGGTTTGGATCCCTTCTCTTCAAAGACATGCATCACAGTATATAGCGGGTCGGCTAAAAATTCGTCCAGGCTACCTCAATCAGCTAGAGATCCAACCAGGATATATTCAGGGGACAACATTGTCAAGAACCGCAACAACCTGTTAGAGAATAACAACTATTCACCAGGGAATATTTTAATATCTGACAAATACATGCAATGAAACCTTCTTATGAGAGTGACTACTCAATTTCTATCATTATGACAGAGGTTATAAAAGACATTTTCTAGCACCTAATATTCCTTGTCGTCTCATTATTGCGGAGGTTATGAGAGGTTTTATAAGAGAGGGTTCTCTTTGTTGGCGAGGTATGATCGAATATGCTATATTACGCTTTACTACGCTTAATCACGCACTCGTATCTACTATTCATCTTCTCCACTTTTTGCTCGGTCACCGTATTGACTTCAGTATTGAAGGGCCTACGCCATAGACTCACTCCTTGGTTCTTGCCTAACGTTCTGTTTTCTCTTTCGGGTGTGCTCAAAAAGGAGTCGAAAGGAGTGGCAGGCAGTGGCGGACCGAAAGAGGGGGCTAACGGGGCCTTTACCCCCCCCCCCTCCTCTTCCTCCTCGAGTTCGTCGGAACCATCTAGTATGGCGGTTCCTGACTGTGGGGGCTGCTTTTACAGCCCCCAATGTTCTTCTCCGGCAGACTTTTATGCAGGAGGTGATGAAGTGGGTGGTGTTGGTGGAGAAATAGAGTCAACCTGAGCTTCAGGCCTTCCACCTTCCGTCTCCTCCCCGTCCTTCTTCCCATCCAAAAGGGCACGATGAAGCGCGTCTGTGCATGCGATCAGTGGCGGCAGTGACAAATGGCTTGTGCAGGGTGGATTCAGCTCCGCTGTAAAAAATTTTCTAGTTCCACCCCTAGTGTCAGGCATTATCATTTCTCCCTAGTAGAGTCATCTCCCAGTCAACGGTAGAGTCACCTGTCTAGGACACCATCTCTACCTTTTTCAAACGGGATCGGGGAAGAAGTTTGTAAATTGATGAGAAAGAAAATAAAATAATAATGGTGATGATAATTAGGATGAAGAAGAAGAATATAATAGGACAGACGGATGAGGACATGTTTGCCAAGTCTTTGAGGCGCGAGATATAACGATATTTGATGGATTCCTAAGTATCACGGATCAATTTTTAACTAGAGCACGCTTATATTCTATTCGATTCGATGGAAAAAACATAGAATGTAGAGTAAATAACCCATGGGCCTATGGATCCACTGGCAAGCGACCATATTATGGGTTATGAATGAGTACTCAAGTGGACTATAACTTTCATCAGTGAGGAAAGACTTGTGAAGGTCGGCTATTAGTATCTAATAACACAACCACTTCGTGAATTTACCTTCAGGACTAATGGAAATTTTTTATGGAAGTGAACTTATTCTCTCATTTTAATTGGTTTGAAAAATTGAATACAATTATAAAAATAATGATAAAGAGGACGTGTTTGACAAGTAGCAAAAAAAAAAAAAAAAAAAAAAAAAAAAAAAAAAACATTTGTGCCAGCCCCACAGCCACATTATTAATTAATTGCCTTTACAAATAATTATTCCAAATCGCAATCCTTTACAATTTAGTTATTATTCTATAACTAAATTGTTTTCGGACAACAAATTAACAAGCGCTACATGAGAATCATAATTATATAAAAAACATTAAATAATAATAATAATACAGTTAGATATTTTTGTAAAAATTACTTCTCACAAGTACAATAATATTGGCTGGCTAGAGATAACTTTGGAGTCTTCAAATGCACTTTTGATTTTAAAAATTATTTATTGGTTCAATAGTACAAATATTTAGAAAGAGTAGCTTTAAGTTATTAAGAACTTATTTATCTAATCTTTACCAAAAAAGCATATTATTTTTAATGTTTATAAATATGAAGATTGTAATTCTGTTAGGGAACGCGGAGCCAATTGACACTACGTATTAGCGATTTAGTATTGACTGAGAAAACAAAATAAACCGAGAATAAGATGTTGACATTATTATTATTTGTTAAAAACAAGACTAAATAGGTTTAACCAGATGGAATCAATGGCCTCCTTATCTATTAGACTGAAAGATGAATGAGATAAGGATGCCAAATCATATTGAATATTACAGTAGGGCACATGATTAACGAGACAAACTTAGGAACAGAAAGGAACAGAATATCACTGCAAACTACAAAAACTCAACCAGATCAGTATCAAACTTTACCGAGAACTGGGATACAAGACGAATCAAGCACAGCCATAGCGACAGCAACAGATGTTTGTGAAGTTCTAAAGACGAAATGTTTGACGATCAAAGTACTACATATATCAAAAGTAGAATAATGGCACAACTAAAAATCAATTCATGAACGGAAGATGCTGGTGGGCGACCACCGCAAAGAAAGAACTCGCACTGAAAGAGTTGGGACTTGTATGAATCCTTGGTTCTCGGGAATGGATAAAATACAGTATGTCATAAAATTGAGTGAGGATCAAGCGGCGGTAACCACCTCTGGGGCCTTGATTCCTTGCCCTTCAGTAGTAGGAATTTCTACCTTTGTTGAGGTTGGGGCACCGTTAGGTTTGGCATCTGAGGCAGGTGTTGCTGTTTTACTCCCTGCAGCTGCTGCACTATCTTTGGCATCTTTAGCAGGAGCAGCTGCTGGAGGCGGTGGAGGTTTCATGTGTGGCGGCGGAGTATGCTTCAGCTTAACCAAAATTTGGCGCATCCTCGACATATCAGTGGGCTTTCCAGGCTTTGGTCCGTGGATCACAACAATAGAAGGTTTCTTCTCCTGTTCTTTCTTTCCTCTCTTCTTCTCAATGCTAGCTATCTCATGGGGGATAAGCTCAGAAATAGCTTTCCAGTATTGTTTATCTGCATCAGCATGGAACTTCTCCTGATTGGCAAGATATAGCTGCCAATAAATGAAAATCATTAGAAGGAATCTTCTTTTGACATGTTTCGTAAATGAAATTCAGAGGGAAAAAAAAAAGACTTGCCTTCTCTCGTTCCCTGTTCTGAACCTTGTTTGTTTCACAGTTCAATTTCCTTTTTTCATAGAAAGCTTGAATGTATTTTTCAGCTTCAGAAATGATTTCATTTCTAACTTCTTTTTCCTTCCTCTCTTTTTCCTCCAGGTGAATTGCATTTTGTCTGTGCATAGAAAGCAGATCAATTGAGAAAACTGAAAGACGCATCAGTGACAGATTTACACGTCAGGAACAAGGAATTCCACGAAAGCACAACGTTTTATCACTAAAGAACTTGCTTTCCCTACTTGAGCCATATACAAAATCTAACATTGCATAGTTGATGCATAACCAATACTATTTCATAAGATTTTTATCGCTGGAATTTTAATCTCTAACCAAAACAACACAATTTCAGTGTTGTATCATGCTGTGCTAATACCATTTCCATACTTATTATGTAACACTAATCAGAAAATACTATTTCCATTAATATTGAACTTTTGAGTTCAAGTTTTAAATGTTGACTCTTTAGTTCATATTTCAACATTAGCTTGTGAGATGTTTGGTGCATGTTAAATCTTCTGTAACAGTTTCCAACAAGGTATAAATTTGAATCTTATACTTTTAGTATTATTACACATAATGAAATCTGAAACATTCAAATCTTAATCACTTGAAGTTTGATGGCAAAGTTCAGGACTCAACTTCTTCCTCGGACTGTTCTACTCCTTTTACTTTTGAGTTCCAAGACTTGCATCCAGAATGATCATGAAAATTAGTCTTGTTATACATTATTTTATATTTTTATATTGGTTTTATGTAAGATTTTGAGATTGCCAAGTAAAGACAAACATTTCTCTTTCCAAAAGAGAATTTGAAGAAACACTAATCTGTTAATATTAGTTTAGTAAAGCAAAGGATATGTCATATTGAATGAGAGAATTGATTCTTGCAGCATCCTTATAAAATTTCTTCCGACACCCAAAATAAATAATTATCTTAGGACATTATAAATCTCTCTAAGATGCATCAAAAGCATGATAAGTCTGCGAGTATGATAACCCTCAATTAAAATCAACCTTATTTAATGTCTCCCGTATATGTTGATAATCATGTGCTCCATTTTAATAGATATAATTCTTCTAACTATGTTCACTCTATGCCTTGCACCTTCCCAAATAGATACAATTCTGCTAACTATAAAATATATTGGTCATGTTGAACATGTCTATCTTTTGTGTTGGTTATCAACCCGAACTGTGGTATTTAAACATGTCAATATCACATTTATTTAGTGTAGATTATAAAACATGTACATGGTTACTATATGGTAAGTTATAGAATGACTGACTTAGATCCTTCATAGCTGGTGTGTATATTTGATACGCATAGTAAAGTAGTTTATCAGGCCAAATTTGTTGGTAGAATCATAGACATCAGATGTTTGGATGATATATGTGGAACTGGATAAAGCACCCACATGGCCCAAAACCATGAGCAAACTGTACAGGTTGTCAGCTATCACCCTTCATAGAAGCCGGAGGTGTCACTACAGCAATATCACTTTAGAAAATGAAAGCAGAGGGAAAACCAAGTGGGTCCACATATATACTTTTATTTTAATGGATAACATATAGGGAGTTCATATGATGTCATGTACAAGTGTAGCTTTGGATGTCAATTACCATGACTGATCATTTGTTGCATTCCAAGACGGACAACCATGAATGACCATTTGATGGCATGAATGTAGATAGGGTGGTGGCTAGCATTATTGTGGAACTATGGACATTTATATCTATATTGCAGATAGTGTGGGTACACGAATGGAAATTCATGTTAATGGATCCTTAGCAGGTCATGTCTCATTGACCCATAACATGCACGAAATAACATGATTTCAAAATGGGTTGATTTCACTCAATTTGTACACAAGTTATTGAACAAGTTGGTCGCACAACCCAAAATGGGAAACAACTTAATTAAATACAATATATGTTAACAATCAAGAAGTAGACCAGACCAGTTTTATCATAAGCAATTCATAAAATTTAAAAACATATTATGAGTATATAAGGTCAAGAATGTAGATAAGCTCGTTCCTGTAAAGTCTATATTTCAATGTAAAAAAGGCTATTAGTGTAAATAAATCATGTTTTGTAGATTAGCATTGTTGTAGAATGAAGATACTTTGAATAGGTATGAAGTTGCTAAATTTATGGGGAAAAGGTTACAAGCATAGAAAAGTTTATAGTATGATAAATTCTAAGATAATTTAGGAACTAATAATGGAGAGGAAGTTATTTATTGTTGATTATAACTGAAGGAAACACAGGGAAATTATTTTTAAAAAACTATTTAATGGGCATTCTATAAATAGTTTGGCTTTGGATACTAGAATTTATAAAATCTTCAAGAATCATACAATTGTTCCTAATAATAAATCAAGTGAGGTTAAAAAAAATCTTAAAGAAAATGTAAGTAAAAGTGTAAATCACGATGATATTTGAAGTTTCATAGAACCTTGGGGATCAAAGAATAGTTTGGTTTATTAAATTATTTAATAAACATTTGAGAATTTAAAAAGGTGCTTGAATACTGGAAGAGACATTGCTAGTACCTATCTTTAAAAAAAAAAAAAAAATTGATATATAATTTTTTCTAATTAGAGGTATTTAGTTGATGAGTCACACTATTTAACACTGAAAAGAGGTATTAAGAGAAGAATATGAGAATAGACGTCTAAGAATTAATTTCATTTCTTGTTTGGAAGATCAACTTATTTATCTGATAAAATAACTAAAGGGAAATAATAGAGATAAGATTAAGGGGCAACCATGTCTAAGAATCAATTTCATTTCTTGTTTGGAAGATCAACTTATCTATCTGATAAGATGAAGAAAATAATAGAGATAAGATTAAGGATTTGCACATGATTTATAATAGAGTCCCTAATCAACTACCGTGTGGGTTTTAGGGAAGAAAGAAATATCTAGTAATTACATTGATGTAATAAAAGATCATTTTTACTAGTATAGAGCTATTGGGAGTGTAGCAAATAATTTTTCAATAGTCATGGGTTTAAATCAAGAGTTAAGTCTAAGTATCAAACTTTCCACATTAGTAGTAAATAAATCACAATAATGATCAAGATAAAATCTTTGGCATATGTTAGACAATATGTTAATTGATAAAAGTGTAATTAGATTAAATTCATGGCCTAAGTTATTGAGAAAAACTTAAGCTGAACAACAAACGAAAAAAATGAAAATGTAGTTGCAGTAACAAGACAAGAATTGATGGAATAGATAAAGTGAATAGACATGAAATCCCTATAAGAATTTTAGGTTGTTTTTTTTGTTTATTATTCAACAATAAGGAAGTATTGATGAAGATAAAATTAATATGATAAAGAAATGGATGATCAAAATGGAAAGAGCATTTATAGTCCTGCATGATTATCTAGCACCCCTTAAGTTAGAAGAAAATTTTTATGACTATGGTAAGACCTGCCAATAGTTGATGTATTAAAAAGTATTAATTGTTACGAAGCATAAATAGAGATAGATATGTCATAATAGATGTGCCAGGTTATAAAAAGATAAATTAAAAAAAAAGGTATTAATTGACAACAATTAGGTGTGGCTAACTTGATATGTAGCTTGTATTGCATGAACATTGTTGCCAGCAAGTCATAAACATCACGGCTCCTAAGATCTAGGCTGTGAAGATAAGTTTACTCGTTAACTATGTTTAGACTATTTAATAGCTAGAAGCCTAAATTGTTCACCGCATGAGATTTAGGTAGAGGTTTGTCTACTTCTATAAAGTGCTTAAACTAACAAGTAACTTTGATCATGAAGAACTTAGATCAAACAATCTACCAGGTGAACCGAGTAATTAAAGAGATCAATCATCATGTAACTTTCAAAGTTTAGCAAGATTGAAAGATTTATGATATGGATAAAAGAAACCGAGCCTCAAACCGAGAAGAAATTTAAATCCAGGAACTTGGAGTAAGTATTCCATGTTCATTAGATCCGATCTAACATCAAGACGACCGGATCTGAAGAAATACACAGATGGAAGAAAATTGGTCTGAGAAACAATAAGATTTCAAAGGAAAGATCCTCACCTGCGCCACTCCCTCAGGAGGAAACCCTCCTCCCTCTGCATATGATCCAGGTCGGGAAGGATCGGGCCATCCGAACTGAAGATCTCGCCGTTCTCCTCCACCCCGTTCGCCGTCCCGTTGGCCTGGGGCATCGTGAAGGGAGACGAAGAGAAGCCGTACCCATCGTCAGGGACCGGGATTCCGTAGTCGTCGCTGATGTCTTGCTGCTGATGGTGAACAGGGGCATCGTCGGAGAGGAAGACGAATCCGTCTCCGTCTCCGCCAGAGGAGACGTCGACGGGGAAGGCAGAGGCGGGCGGAGCGGGGTTGTCGGCATCTTCCGGAGGGGAGAAGGTGGAGAAGGAGTCGAAACGCTGGGAGGGGAGACGGGGATCATAGCCGATGTAGCCGTCGTCGAAGGGGCGGTCGGTGGCGGTTCCCCCCTGCGCCGCGGCGTCGTCGCCGTCGTGGCTGAAGCTATCGAAGGAAGACGACATCGTGGGGCGGCGCGAGCAGAGATCCCGATCGTCCCCCCGCCCGAGATCTGTTTCAGTGGTGGACTGGAGAGGAGTCGTTGCAGGGACGCTGTCGTCATTTTATATGTCTAGTGGTGAGCTGGTGGACGGGTGCGGTGGTAGAGGAGGAAGCTGAAGCCCAGTTGAGACTTGAGTGGGCCCCGTTTGGCACTGCTTTTCTTGTGTGCCTCCCCGAACTAATTCAACTGTCTTTGAGTAAATTACACTAAAAGGAATTCATGAAGGGTAAAATAGATGAACACAATGACAGTTGTAAGTTCTCAAGCCACCTTGGTAAACTTAAACATGTGAAATTGTTGATTTAAGGGTAAAATATAATGATGATCTCAATCCATTACGTTTATATGTTCAAAATGATGGTGTTCTATTATGAAATCATGGTTTGAAACCCTTATATGCATACACTATATTTAGGATTTCACCTAGTTTGAAATCTTTAGTTTCTATTATATGACTTATGAAATCTTTTCTAAATCCACTTTCTCCTTTTTAAAAATAGAGAAGTCTTTTATAAAAATATTACAAAAATGAGATACAAGTATAGCAAGTAAGGCAACGACAATGCTGGGTCATAAAATTGAATAAAAACCATAACAATATTAGAGAGCTTTCGATTTCATTTATATTTTCTAAATATATATATATATATATATATATATTAGAAAATAACTTTTAAATATTCTTTATTTTTTTTAATAATATCTTCCTTTCTAGAAAATTAATATAAAAATTGTCAACCAAATAATATTTTTCCTTTTCTCAAAAAAATAAAAATAAAAAATAACTAAATCAAACGTTCCTTTAGAGTTTTAGCTTAGTTTTGCCACTCTCGCTAAACTCCACATTGAATAGAAGCATTTTGTTTGTGAACAGATTATCTTGAATCAACTCCTTGGTTGACTCACTATACTAGTTGATTGAGATCAGCCTCCAATCACTTAAGGGTCATCACCTAAGTCAAGCCTATCTATATCTCAAATTAGAAGTCATTTCATTATCACAACTCAAGAGTTTTCATAGATTTACTTTGCCTACAAGGTCATCTCATTTCAAGTTCTCAAACCCTTACATGCACCAAGCTCTTTGGTTCAGTGTCATCATTAACTCGTTCACCTTTGTAGTCCGTCTCTTTTGGTTGTTATCAAAGATGTCACCTCAATATCCTCATCTTTATTGGTACGAAGAGCACCATATCGAACCTATGATTTGATGTATGATAAGTTTAAAGTTAAGTTATTTTATGATCTAATAAGGGTGCCAAGTGTGCAAGTGTATGTAACTTGATAAAAGGACAAGTCTTGGTAAGGAACCAAGTACTTGGTGGAAAGTCCTAGTAGGGTACTATGCAATGACAATGAAAGTCCTAATAGGGTACTAGGCAATGGAAGATTTGATGGGCATTAGGTAGTGGAAGTTTCAGTGGGTCAGCTGGGAGTTGAGCACTTGACGATGGAAGTCCCGATGGATTAGCTAGGAGCTGAGCATTTTATAGTGGAAGTCCTAGTGGATTAGCTGGGAGTTAATCACTTGGCAAAGGCAAAATCCTGGAGGTACCAAGCCATGTAGGTTGAGTTTTGAGCAATAGGTGTTGTTCGAAACCTCCAAGTTGTGTTAGTATTTTTTTTTTTTGTGCGCTAACTCCATATCGCAGGAAACTACTTGGTGTTCCAAGAGACCCGATGGAATTCGAGCGACCAAGTGGATATATGTTCTGACGGACCAAGTAGAGAACTTCTAGGAGACTAAAACAAGGTGCGAGCAACCTCGGTGTCCAAGCGATTAAGCACTAGAGATATCACAAAGTAAGTTATCTAGACGGTCGAAAGTTTGCTTTGATGCTTGCGAACTAACGAGAGAGATTGAAGAGAGGGAGAGAAGGTTGAGAGAAAGAGAAAGAGAGAGAATTGATCTTGAAAGGGGTTGAGCTTAAGGAGATGGTTTCTAAGATTTTGGTTTCATTATGATGTCGATTAATGTCCCTATGTATTATTCATCTACTTACCTCCATGCTTACACTATTATAGGGATTCTAATAAAGTTACCAATGTAACTCTGCGACTGTCTCACCGGAGCATCTCCCTATTAGTATTCAGTGCTATTAAGTAGAGAAGGTAATGTAGAAGGTCTAGTTAAAGGGTTACCCTTTGTCACCGAGGGCCCCTCGATTATAAGATATGTTGGACCCCGTGGGTGTTTTAATGTGATCAACCAAGTTAGGTTAGGTCCTGCTTGTTATTTGATCCATGTGCCTAAGTGTGCAGGAACTTAGGAATGCAGAAAGTCGAGCGGAAGACGCAGCTAGCGAGAAGGACGACACGGGAAGGGAGTCGACGGGCTGGTACGTCAGAAGAATGAAAAAGCTGTGGAAGAGTACACCGATGGATGAGAAGAACGTGCGCAGTGTTCGAGAGATGAGAAGCCGGGTCGGAAGCCTGCTCAAAGAGAAGGCCGGAAATTGGGTTCGGGTGAGCCCTATTTCGGTTGGCCGAAATCACCCAAGCAATTGGAGCTTCGGAAGAAGAGTAAAAAGAGAAGTTGGAAACTATTTATACCATGCAGTATTTATACCATGCAGTCCGAGGCGCCTCCATCACCTTAAAGCACCTCAGACCAGTCCGAGGCGTCTCCAAGGCTGTTTGAGGCACCTCAGACCCAGCCAAAGTTTTCGTTTGGATTCGGATAAAGTTTTATCCGATCAAACTATTAGAGGCGCCTTGAACCCCTGTTGGAGGCTCCTTGGACCTTCGAGATAGACTTTCTAGGAGCTATATAAAGGCCCCTGGAGCTAGGAAATGAATATCAATCAAGCATTCAACTCTGTATTAAGTTCCTAGCAACCTCTGAGAATTCTAAGTGTGTAAAGAAGGCTTCTCCGCCTATAGTAAAGGAAATATTCTAGTAGAGTTGTTCGACCGCCTTGGATTAACAACCGTCTTGGTTGTAACTAAGTCAAAATTCTGTCTCCTTTTTTATTTCTGCTTTTTATTTTATTAGTGTTGCATTTTTTAGTTGAAAGACTTGAGGGGGGTATACTTTATTTTTCAGGCAATTCACCCCCCTCTTGCCAGCCCCGCTGCACCAACAATTGGTATCAGAGTCCGACCGCCTCAGAAGGACTAACCGCCGACTGAAGCACAAAGATCAAGACAATGGCCGGAGCAAATATTCATCCCCCGAAGTTCGACGGAGACTTCGCTACGTGGAAACGTAAAATGGAGGTATTTTTCAAAACAAAGTTTGATATTCTTCTTATTATGAAATATGGTTTTACAGCACCTAAAGACAAGGAAGAATACAACTGGACGAAGAAGGAGCATGTAGATTTTGTGGCCAACGGAAAGACGGAATTCCACCTGCTCAGCGTTCTGCCGCCCCAAGAGGTAAGTCGGATCGAAAACTACGACTCCGCTAAAGACCTCTGGGAAAAAATCCTGGAGCCTCACGAAGGTACCTCAGAAGCAAAATTGGCAAGGTGGGACATTTTGGGACCTTTGTGCCCGCTAGAGGGGGGGTGAATAACGTTTCGTCGGACACTTGTGCTTGCTTCGTCTTGATATGCAGCGAAAAATAAAATACAAACACACTACAACGCTAACACACGGATTTACTTGGTATCCACCTCAAGATAAGGTGACTAATCCAAGGATCCACACACGACGCTATCTCCACTAATGAAACACACCTTCTCGGTCGCAACCGGAGGCGGAGAAGCCTCGTACAAACTCACACAACAACACAAACAAAAATACAAGAAGAGAGTACAAGATACAAATGAAAATATTACTTCTTCTTGCTTACTTGTTGCTTGTTGTTGCCTCTTGAACCTTGAGAGAACACTCCCAAGAACCTTCAAGAACTGATAGTGAAGATCGGAGAAAGTCGCTGAAGATCGCCAAAAAATCGCAAAAAGAAGATTGCAAAAATCTAGCGAAGAAAATGCTCCGCCCATGCTTTAAACAGTGCTCCCAATCGATCGAATTCATCCCCAATCGATTGCCACGTCAGCACCGCTCCATCGTAGTCGTCCATCACATGCATCCTGTGCAACGGTCACTTCCTAATCGATCGATCGATCGATCGATTGGGACTTCCTGAATCGATCGCCCGATCGATTCAGAACCTTTCTATGCTCTCGCATCCGCGTGAGAGCTTCTGCTGCCCAATCGATCGACCGATCGATTAGCAACTCCCAATCGATCGCCCGATCGATTGAGAAAGCCTCTGTGCTCGCAATTTCACATCCCATTCGATCGACCGATCGATTGGGCCTTCCCATAATCGCAGCACACTCCAATCGATCAGTCGATCGATTGGACCCTGGTTCAATCAATCGCCCGATCAATTGACCAGCCTGGACTTAACTCAAACTCAAGTCCAAAGTCCCAAACCCAACTTCCGGTCAACCGTGACCTGTTGGGTTTCCATGCCTAGCATTTGGCCACACCCGACCAACCTCAAACTAGCCTTCTAGCCTCCTCCATCAGCCTTGCGTCCCTCAGATATCTCCCCATCCTTCACACCTTGCTTTCAGGAGCTTCCTTCGGCCTCATCCTAGTTGTCGGGTCTTCCTTGCCAAGTCATACCAGAACTTAGCTTGCCAAGACCACATGCTTAGACTTTCCAATTGCCTGTCTCCTCACCAGGACTTTCTCCTTTGCCGAGATCACACTTGGACTTTCCAACTGCCTGGCTCCTCACCAGAACTTTCCAATTACATGGCACCTCACCAGGACTTTCTCCTGCCTAGCTCCTCACTAGGACTTCCCCGTTGTCTGGCTCCTCACCAGGACTTTCCCTTGCCTAGCTCCTCACTAGGACTTTCCCGTTGCCTGGCTCCTCACCAGGACTTTCTCCTGCCTAGCTCCTCACTAGGACTTCCCCAAATGCCTAACATCCAGTTAGGACTTTCCCAGTCAAGTCTCCTGTCAACCTTGACCTACTTGACTTGTATTCTCATCAACCTGGTAAATCCTTTGACCATCTCCATAACTGGATGATTGCTCCAGCAATCTCTTTATATTGTCAAACATCAAAACTCAAATCCTGACTCAAGCTTGACTCAACTCAAACTGGTCAAACTTGACCTAGGGAAATTACCCCAACAATCTCCCCCTTTTTGATGTTTGACAATACCTCTAAGTTAGGCTAAATCCCAGAACCTTAACCTCTTCTTTATCACAAGGCTAAATTTCATAGTCTTAATATCTTCTTTACACCAACGCTAAATCTTATAGCCTTAACCTCTTCTTTATACCAAGGCTAAATCTCATAGCCTTAACCTCTTCTTTATCATAAGGCTAAATCTCATAGCCTTAACCCTTTCATGACAAGGCATGAATAAAAGTTTCCTTCATTCTCTCCCTTTCCTAGAGGGCAAACTCCCCCTGCTTGGGATGAAGGCCTAACTTAACCTTCCATTCTCCCCCTTTGTCACACATCAAAAACTGAAAACAAACTCTTCTCCATAAGAGTTAACTCTACGGTGTTTACAACCTCATATGTTGTTAACAACCCCACAATAAAGATCTCATATTCTTCATTTCCACCTAAGCTCCCCCTTGAGCTCTACTTCACTTCACAATGCTCATCCTAGAGCAAGCATCAATTTCCCAATGAAACTCTCATTCATTGTATTCAATGCTCCCCCTTGAGCAGTAATCTTCTTCACAATGCTCATCCGAGAGCATTTTTCACTTTACCAATGAAGTTTTGATCCCCTTTATTAATCCAATGCTCCCCCTTGAGCAGTAACCTATCCCACAATGCTCATCCGATAGTATTTATCATCCTAGCAATGAAGATAACCAATCTTCCATTATTCCCCAACACTCGACCCTGAGTATTATCCATCACGAAGGTTTAACCCTCTTCCATGGTCCTTGAAAGTAAATTTTCATGCATTCAAGGAGTAACTCCCCCTAAAAATATGGTCACAATTTTGTCATTACACCAACAATAAATTGGAGTTCCTAAACAGTTAGGAAAACCAAAACTTGAAATTTTGAGGTTCAAAATTCAATAATGAAACTAAACTCCGACCTAAACTTCGCCTAAGTCTACCTTAACCAATCCATACTTGCTTTCATCATGAAAACTCCCTCTAAATGTATACAAGTGTATTCCAAAGGGTTAGGAATGGTTAATGACCCTTGAAAACCAAAACTTGAAGTTTTGAGGTTTCAAAATTTGAAATTGAAACTAAACCCCCATCCTAAACTTCACTTTGATTTATCTTAACCAATCCATACCTGTTTTCATCAAGAAAACTCCCCTTAAATGTATACAAATGTATTCCAAGGGATTTGGAATGGTTATTGGAACTTGAAGTGGCTTAAAGTGCTGAAGTCAGTCTTTTTAGGCTAAAATCAGACTTCCCAATCGATTGAAGTTGGGACTCAATCGATTGAAATCACTTCAATCGATCCATTGATCGATTCCGCAAGCTACTGCTCGCAGAAATTCCCTCTGAATTGATCGGCTAATCGATCCAGCCTGGGTCAATCGATCAGCTGATTGATTCACTGACCTTCTGTTCGCGAGAATGGCCTTTCCAATCAATTGACTGATCGATTGGGTTTCTGATTTCTTTGAAATGCAATTTCAGCAGACTTCATAAACTCCCCAAAAAATCTACAAACCTCTAAAAATCATGAAAACTCAGGTAGATATTATTTAGGGTATATTCTATCAAGGAAAAATAGTTTTCTATGAAAATACTTCCTATTTTCAAAGATTGACACAAATTTAAAAATTCTTGAAAACTTCAATGTTTTCTCCTAGTTTGTGTCTAACTTTTCAATGATGAATACTATCAAAAGATAGTCTTCACCGAGGTTTTCAAAAGTAATTTTAAAAACATTTTTAAAACATTTTAAAAACCAATATCCAACCATGTTCTTTGGACTCAATGCACATGACTTATACATTAGCTTTCCCAATGATTGGAAAACACATAACTATGTGTTTTGATAAACCTAAAACTCAACAAGATGTACTAAATCAACATCTTGAGTTTTGTTCACCATCCTAACATCTCACTTGTATCTAATATTGTATACTAAAACACATACAAGTCACATTCTGGTTCTTTGTGAGATGTATATTTGATTTTGCCCTAAACTAAGGGATCATGCATAACTATCTAGGCATTATGAAATTTATGATCATCCACCTAGGATGTCACTTGGTGTCATCCCACTTGTTGAGATATTTACCATTTATGATAAATGCCTTTTGTCCTTAATTACAAAGAAATTAACATAATGCATGATGTTACATGGCATACATCAAAATAAGTCATTTTCAGAAGAAAAAAAATGCTATAGCTACATGATGTATGTATGGCATGACATGGTATTTTTGTGTATTTTTCATAATAATCATGAATGCAAAAATAAATAAGATGTCATGACATATGATGGGCAAACAAAGCATGACAAATTAGCATAAATAAAATACATAGATTAACTATCTAAGTGTCCTTAAACCTTATCTAATCTTAAAATTAAATCCTAGATTGCCAATTTCATCAAGAAAGTGTCAAACCCCAACTTGACATTTCTTTAATCTCTTGATTTATTTATGCCAATTAAAATTAAGCACATTCCTCAAATTTTGGCATATTTATCCTTCCAAAGGAGTAATCACCTTATATTTTAAGCCCGGATTTGCCCTTGACTCCCTAAGAACATACCAAAATCCCAACTTGGTAGTTCATATGATTCTCCAAATTGTGCTAATTTACTTCAAACATAATTCCTTAGGATTTGGCACATGTTACTCTTTCTAAGAGTGACAATTTGGATTAAGGTTTACATTTCCCTCAATTCCATAAGAAAATGCCGAATTCCAAATTTGGCATTACTTTTGCTTCTCTCAAGTGTGTCAATTTAAATTTGATTCAACTCCTCAAATTTTGATACATTTTACTCTTTCAAAGAGTAACACTAATAATCCTTTTCCATTTTCAAAGGTTAGTGAAACCTTGAAAATGCTCTCAAGTGTCAACTTTACCAAGGTTGGGTTAACTACCTTTCCAATTGAAGTTGACACTCTCTAAGCACATCTAGGGTGTAGAGAATATGCTCCTAGGAACCCAAAACCTATTGGTACTCCTTGGATGCTCTAGGTACTCACTAGGGATGACTTCCCTAAATACCTTCCTAAGGACCTTTCTAAGCTTCTTAGAAACCTTGGTCACTTCTACTAGGTCACTCCTAGGGATAACTTCCCTTGTAACCTTCTTTGTGACTTTATTAGGCATTTTTGGAGCCTTAGTCACCTTTACTAGATCAACCTTAGGGATGACCTCCCTTGTGACCTTCTTTGTGACTTTGTTAGACTTCTTAGAAGTCCTAATCACATTGGCCTTGCCAAAAGAACCTTTAGGGATTCCTTCCCTAGTATCCTTGACTTGACCTTTACACCTAGGGTTGGTCCCATAGCTATATGGAACCCTATGAAAAGAAGTCACATCTTTCTTGACTTTAGGTTTGTATCCCAAACCTCTATAGCCATTGGATGGCTCTTGTCTAGCTTTTCCTAGGTTATGCTCATTTTGACCCCTAAGCATGTTTTCCATTCTTGCTAAGGTCCTTTCTAAGTTATCAAGTCTTGACCTCAAGACTTGGTTCTCCATCATTAAATCCATAGATTTGGATTTTTCTTGACCCCTATGAGCATTTCTATATTTTGGCATATATCTATAATCCTTAAAGTTATTGCCTAAGTTACTATCTACCTTCCTAAACTTAGGTGTGGTAGTTCTAGCATGAGGAGGAATATATTTATCCTTAGTGCCATCATACTTCCTACTTTCATGATAATTAGCATTAAAATGATAAGAATTATTTCTAGTATGCTTTTTATCTTGTGTTAAAGGAATAGATTCGTTAAATGGTACCTTGGTTTTTTACCTTGGAAGCTCCTCCTTTGACTTTGGTTGTTTTCTTCCCCTTTGGACATTGGCTTCGATAATGTCCATTTTGGTTGCACAAGAAACACACAATGTGTTCCTTGCTCTTCTTTGTTGTGGGGATTGTCTCCTTTCCCTTAAGTACTACTTGGCTCTTCTTCTTGGCCAACTTGGGACACTTGCTCTTATAGTGCCCATGCTCCCTACACTCAAAGCAAATGATATGGTTTTTATTTTTTACAATTGAAGTTTCTATATCTTTGCTTGTAGGGATGATGCTTGATTCTCCATTTGATGTAGCTTGAATTGTGGAGGTTGCATCATCTTCTTCTTCTCCTCTTGAGGATGTGGATGCTTCCACCTCTTCCTCTCTTGAAGATGTAGAAGATCTCTCATCTTCTTCCTTCTCCTCCTCTTCCTTCTTCTCCTCGAATGTTGACCTTATGTCAACATCGGATTGGTCATTCTCTTCTTGGACCAATGAGCCCTTCTCCTTAGGCTCATCCACTCCTTGAAATTGTGATGGGTCTTCATGATAGGCAATGATCTTTTTCCAAAGATCACATGCACTTATGCATTCACCTACACTCACAATGATATTAGAAGATAATAAATTTAACAAGATTTTTGTTACCTCCTTATCCGCCTCCGCTTGCTCCCGTTGTTCCTCGGTCCAATGTCGAGGTTGGAGGCGCTTCCCCTTTTTGTCCTTTGGAGGCTCAAATGGATATTCCAATGTAACTCATTGATTCCAATCCATTTAGAACCAAGTTTCCAACCTCATCCTCCAATAGTTGAAATCTTCTTTGTCATACGGAGGTGGAATTCGGATATCCCATCCGGGTGGTCCTTCGAACTCCTTCTCCTTCTTCCTCTAGCTTATTGCTCTCTTGGCGGTTAGTCCGTAGAAGAGCGACCTCGCTCTGATACCAATTGTTGGGACCTTTGTGCCCGCTAGAGGGGGGGTGAATAGCGTTTCATCGCGCACTTGTGCTTGCTTTGTCTTGATATGCAGCGGAAAATAAAATACAAACACACTACAACGCTAACACACAGATTTATTTGGTATCCACCTCAAGATGAGGTGACTAATCCAAGGATCCACACACGACGCTATCTCCACTAATGAAACACTCCTTCTCGGTCGCAGTCGGAGGCGGAGAAGCCTAGTACAAACTCACACAACAACACAAACAAAAATACAAGAAAAGAGTACAAGATACAAATGAAAACACTACTTCTTCTTGCTTACTTGTTGCTTGTTGTTGCCTCTTGAACCTTGAGAGAACACTCCCAAGAGCCTTCAAGAACTGGCAGTGAAGATCGGAGAAAGTCGCTGAAGATCGCCAAAAAATCACAGAAAGAAGATTGCAAAAATCTAGCGAAGAAAACACTCCGCCCAGGCTTTAAACAGTGCTCCCAATCGATCGAATTTATCCCCAATTGATTGTCACGTCAGAATCTCTCTATCACAGTCGTCCATCACCTGCATCCTGCGCAATGGTCACTTCCCAATCGATCAACCGATCGATTGGGATTTCCTGAATCGATCGCCCGATCGATTCAGAACCTTTCTGTGATCTCGCATTCGCGTGAGAGCTTCTGCTGCCCAATCGATCGACAGATCGATTGACAGCTCCCAATCGATCGCCCGATCGATTAGGAAAGCCTCTGTGCTCATGATTTCACATCCCAATCGATTGATCGATCGATTGAGCCTTCCCATAATCGCAGCACACTCCAATCGATCAGTCGATCGATTGGACCCTGGTTCAATCAATCGCCCGATCGATTGACCAGCCTGGACTTGACTCAAACTCAAGTCCAAAGTTCCTAACCCAACTTCTGGTCAACCATGACCTGTTGGGTCTCCTTGCCTAGTATTTGGTCACACCCGACCAACCTCGAACTAGCCTTCTAGCCTCCTCCATCAGCCTTACGTCCCTCGGTTATCTCCCCATCCTTCATGCCTTGCCTTCAGGAGCTTCCTTCGACCTCATCCTAGTTGTCGGATCTTCCTTGCCAAGTCATACCAGAACTTACCTTGCCAAGACCACATACTTGGACTTTCCAATTGCCTGGCTCCTCACTAGGACTTTCTCCTTTGCCAAGATCACACTTGGACTTTCCAACTACCTGGCTCCTCACCAGAACTTTCTAATTTCCTGGCTCCTCACCAGAACTTTCTCCTGCCTATCTCCTCACTAGGACTTCCCCGTTGCCTGGCTCCTCACCAGGACTTTCCCTTACCTAACTCCTCACTAGGACTTTCCCATTACCTGGCTCCTCACCAGGACTTTCTCCTGCCTAGCTCCTCACTAGGACTTCCCCAAATGCCTAACATATAGTTAGGACTTTCCCAGTCAAGTCTCCTGTCAACCTTGACCTACTTGACTTGTATTCTCATCAACCTGGTCAATCCTTTGACCATCTCCATAACTGGATGATTGCTCCAGCAATCTCCTTATATTGTCAAACATCAAAACTCAAATCCCGACTCAAGCTTGACTCAACTCAAGCTTAGTCAAACTGGTCAAACTTGACCTAGGGAAATTGCCCCAACAAGACATCCTCCGGACTCAGCTGACGAACCTCCGGATGAATAATGGTGAGAAGGTAGCGCAACTTCAAGCGAGGATCAAGGAGCTAATAACTCAACTCAACAACCTCGGAGAATCAGTAACGAACCGAGACTCGATCCGATACGCACTCAACTCCTTCCCCAGAACTCCTGAATGGGCATCCTTAGTAGATCCTTACTACATCTCTAAGGACTTTGAGGTAAGTAGTTTAGAAAGTTTATTTTCTACTTTCGAACTTCACGAGTCTCGACTTGCAAAGCCTAAATAAGTAGAGAAGTCAAACCTCAACATTGCCCTACAAGTCGAAAAGGACGATCCCGACTCCGAAGCATCAATCGACGAAATCGAAGCGGCGCTACTGGTAAGACGTTTCAATAAATTTATTAAAACAATAAATTTCGATTACTGCTGGGAAAGCATCAACGCAACAGAAGGACGGTCCGGTGTTACAACTACAATGAAGAAGAGCACATCAAGGATGACTGCCCCAAATTAAAGTAAAAGGACAAAGAAAAGTCTCGAAGACCGACACCCTCGAAGCGCAAGAGTCTGAAGGCTACATGGGATGAATCATCATCCTCGGAATCTGAAGTTGAAGCCTTCTCGGGATTAGCACTGATGGCCAACCATCTTTTCGAAAAAACCAGCTCGGAGATGAGCATAGATGAAGGGGGAGGATCATCAGAGGAATAAGAAAGCAGCGACGAAGGGGGAGCATTACCAAGTGAGGTAAGTAAGATACGTGATCTCACCCCTACTCAATCTTTTGAATTTATCAAAGTACTTACAAAAGATCTAGCGAAATTAGAAAAAGAAATGTTGAATTGAAATTAAAATTAGCAAAGCATGTCCACTAGAAATGTATGATATTTTAAAATTAGAAAATGAGAAATTAAAAATTGAAATTGAAAAATTGAAAAATCAAGCATGCTTAATTAAATTTCCAAAATCAAAACTTAGAGTTTATGGAAAATTAAATTGATATATTAAAAAGCATCAGGGACAACTTAGAAAAGTTCCTAGAAATTATGTACCCCCTAAGTTCTTAATTAATCTAGTAGGAGGGAACCTTTACTGGGTTCCAAAATCATTTCTAGACTAAATATTTTTTTTAAGTTAGAGCTTACAGCGAGAAAATTAAATAATGAGTTTCTTTATAAGGCTTTGTCTAAGGAAATGGTTGTTGCTCCAATAATCAAGAAGACCTAGTGCCTCGCCACGACCTGGAAGCCAAAATATTGAAATAAAATGTTTAATTAACTTTATGGAAAAATATTAAAATTGAAATTAAATAATGCTTTAGAAAGTTTTTCTTTAATATTTTTTTAATTCAACAAAAATATTTTTAAACTTAGAAAAATATTTCTTGCATAAAATTTTTACTTAGGAAAATTCTCAAATAATATTTTTTTGCCTAAGTTAAAATTTCTTTTGAAATTAGAACTAAATTAGAAATTTTTTCTCTTACCTAAGTTTTAACTTAGAAAATTCTTAAATTGTTTTTAACTTAGAAATTCTTTCAAAAGTCTCAGAAATTTGTTTTAAAAGACTTAGAATTAGTTTGAACATGTTTTCTACCCCGTTTTTGCTATGATCAAAGGGGAAGAAATAAGCACAAGTTAAGGGGGAGTTAGAAATATTTTCACATTCCGTTTGAATTTTTTTAAAATGATATTCTTTTCAAAAATTGGTGTCAGATGGACCTAAATTTGATGTTGTAATTTATTTTAATTACAAATTTATGCTTAAACTGGTAATTTAATAATTTCTTTAAATTATTACTTGTTTGTTTTACCCTAACTTGAACTTGGGTTGATGAACATCAAAAAGGGGGAGATTGTTGGACCCCGTGGGTGTTTTGATGTGATCAACCAAGTTAGGTTAGGTCCTGCTTGTTATTTGATCCCTGTGTCTAAGTGTGCAGGAACTTAGGAACGCAAGAAGTCGAGCAGAAGACGCAGCTAGCGAGAAGGACGACACGGGAAGAGAGTCGACGGGCTTGGTGCGTCCGAAGGACGAAAGAGCTGCGGAAGAGTACACCAGTGGATGAGAAGAACGTGTGCAGCGTTCGAGGGACGAGAAGCTGGGTCAAAAGCCTACTCAAGGAGAAGGTCGGAAATTGGGTTTGGGTGAGCCCTATTTCGGTTGGTTGAAATTGTTAGGACCTTCGGACGCGGCTAGAGAGGGGGGGTGTGAATAGCCGACCCCAAATTCACGTTTCTTCCTACAATTTTAGTTAACGCAGCGGAAATAAAAGATAGAAACGAAACAGGAGAATATCAAACCTCAAACGCGACGATATAACGAGGTTCGGAGATGATACTCCTACTCCTCGGCGTGTCCGTAAGGTGGACGAATCCTATCAATCCGTCGGTGGATGAGACCTCGGAAAATCGGCTAATAAAAACTCCTTCTGGGTGGAGAAACCTCGCCACAATCTCTCTTGCAACAGCAAGATCGGAGTACAAAGATAAAGCAAGAAGCCAAGAACAATATGAATGTAAAAACACTAGTTTGCTTGCCTTCTTGTCGACTGGTGATGAAGCAACCACTTCACGGATGCCAACAACGTCGATTGAGTCCAAATGAGGAAGCTCACAAGCTTGCGGAGAGCTCAAGAAAGCTCGGATCGCAGGAGCAAGAAGAAGTCACCTCTATAGAGGCCCTCCACCTCTTGATTTATATGAACTGCCAAGAAGAAGACACAGAACAGAAATCTGGCCAGTTGTGACTCAGCGGCTGAGACTGGACCGATCAGCTCCACCGATCGATCCAGACGGATTCTGATCGCGGGGACCGATCGGCTGATCGGTCCCAGACCGATCCTAACTCTCACAGAGAGTTGGTTGCAGAGCCTGATCGGTCTATGGACCAATCAGGCAATAGGTGGATCGGTCCATAGACCGATCCTCCTATTCCTTCTCCCAATCTGTTACCGATCGGTCACCGGGCCGTCGATGACCCATGTGAGAATCAAGACAATCGATCGGTCACAGACGATCCGTATATAGTATCACCGGATTTCCCTTAAACCTAAAGCCTTCCGATCTAGAGAACGAGCCACCGAGCCCTCTCGGACCTAGTTCGGGAACGAGCCACCGAGCCCTCCGACTTCCACGTCCGGTCCGGAGAACGAGCCACCGAGCCCCTCGGACTAGTCCGAGAACGAGCTATCGAGCCCTCCGACTTCCGTCCGTCCGGAGAATGAGCTCACCGAGCCCTGGACCTAGTCCGGAGAGCGAGCCACCGATCCCTCTCCGACTTCGCTTCGGTCCGAGAGACGAGCCACCTGAGCCCTGGTCAGGCTCTCTCCGAGGCTCTATCGATCCGAGTCGAGAACGAGCCACTCGAGCCCTCTCCGACTCCATCCGATCCAGAGAACGAGCCGAGCCCTCTCCGACCTCCCATGCCAAGCTTCCATACTTGGACTTTCCCGTGCCAAGCTCCCTGCTTGGACTTTTCCGTGCCAAGTCTCCATACTTAAACTTTTCCCGAATCAGGTCAACTCAAGTCGGGTCAACCTTGACCAAATGTTGCCCCCACAATCCCCCAAGTTCCTATTCTTGTCAAACATCAAAATATACCTCGAGTCAGGTCAACTCGAGTCGGGTCACCCAGGTCAACCTTGACCTAAGGTTGCACCAACAATATCCCCCTTTTTGATATTTGATAAAAACCATAATCAAGTTAGGTTAACCCGATAACCTAACTTAGGTTTTCCAATAGTTCTCCAATGTTCTTCCTTGAACATTCTCTGAACATTCTCCCCAAACTCCATTGTTCTTCCTTGAACATTCTCTGGACATTCTCCCCCTTTTTGACACACATCAAAAAGAGTGAATCAAGGTCAAGAGTTTCTTCCTAATGAAAGTCCCATACCTTTCATTGAAACCCTTAATTTCCCCCTTGATACTAAAATCAATAATCAACTTAGTGATAATCACTTATAAAAAAAAACTTAACGAGCAAAAATTCCCCCTAAAAGTCAACTCCCCCTTGACCATTAGGTAAAACTCCCCCTAAAGATCAACTCCTCCTTGACCATTGCACCAACAATGTCTTGGAGAGTTTCAACCCTTTAGAAATCTAAAGCACCAACTTCCATAGCTGAAATTTCAGACAAACCGATCAGGACACCACTGGATCGGTCACCAGACCGATCCACACTGCCCTGGATCAGTCCAGTGACCGATCCAGACTTCCCTGGACTGATCATGATCTTCTCTGATCGGTCCACAATTCTCTGATAAGAATTTCTGATTTTTCTCCCGAAATTCAGAAACCCCTAAAAAAAATTACAGAAAATTCCAAAAATTGTAAAATTATGAGGATACATTCCTCATAACATATATTATCATGAAAAAAAAATAGTTTTCTATGAAAATAACTCCCATTTTTAAATCTTGATACAAAGTTCGAAAGACTCTGAAATAGCTCAAGGTTAATCCATCTTTGTATCAACTTGCTCAATGATGAATGCTATCACTAGAAAAGCTTCATCAAGGTTTTTCAAATCAATTTTGAAATGATTTTAAACCATTCAATTTAGGACCACAATCTTAGGGCTACATGACTTGTACGCAAGTTTTCCCTATGATCCTCAATTTCGAATTAGGCTTATCTAGGTACAAGAACTATGCACCTTGATCCTAACTCATCATCCTAATATCTCACACACATCTAAGGTGTATCAAGCACATCCAAGTCAATTTTGATGTGAGATATGGGTTTAGGTCATCTTAAGCTAAGTTCTTATGCATTTTCTAAACAACAATTAGATCACCATATCAAATTGTGTTTTTATCCTTAAATCAATTTAATTGATCACAAATGCAAGAGATGATGACATGGCATAAAATAATATCATAAGTGGAAATATGTGCCAATGTCATGATGTAATGGCATAAAGTATGAAACTTAAATAAGGCATGACATATAACTAACCTAAGTATTATCATGAAATTTCAAATGATAATAAGTTAAATATGATGTCATGACATGGCATATGACAAACAATGTATGGCAAATAACATATAAAGGTATAGAAAATACCTAATTCTAGCCTTAGTTGCCATTTTTGATAATTTTGATCATTTTACCATAAATTCTATATTCCTAAGTGTAATAGACCTAAAATCATATACTAAAGATTTTTAGATCACTATGTGCCAATTAGATTGACCCTAGAAAACTCCTCAAATGTGGTTGGCACATCCTAATCACCTTAGGAATTATTTTTAATTTCATTTTCAAGACTTGATTACACCTTGAAAATTTCTAAAATGCCACCTTTTGCCATGAGTAAGGTAAACCTAATCAAGCTTGGTCAACCATAAACCTTGATAAGGGATATGCTCCAACAATACCTATTTGAGCTCATTGGGTTCACTAAATATTCACTAGGGATGACTTCCCTAGCAACCCTCCTAATGACTCTCCTAGGCTTTAAAGCCTTGGTCATTTGGGACTCATCAAGATCAACTCTAGGGGTGACTCCCCTTGTGACCTTGGTGATGGCCTTCCTAGCCCTAGGTCTTGTTCCATAATCGAATGGAACATTATGATAAGCGGGCTTGACCACTTGAGACTTAGGTTTGTGACCCAAACCTCTCATGTCGTTGGGCTTTGATTTTTAACCCTTAGACCCTAAGTTGACTTCTCCAAATTCTTAAGAGCCTTTTCTAAAGTGTCAAGTCTTGACCTCAAGACTTGATTTTCCTTCTTTAATACCTCAAGTTTTAATTTTTCATTTTTCTTTGAGGTATTTCTAGGCATATGTCTAGTTATTTTGGGATTCCTATCTAGGTTTTCCTTAACCTTAGATGAGTTAACTCTAGGGTTGACATTTCTAGCATTGTCCTTATCTACGCTAACATGTTTGGCACCTAAGCACATGTATCGGTTTCTATGGTTATCATGCTTATCATTATTGACAATTGCAATAAAACTACTAGCATGTGTCTTATTAGAATTGCAAGAATGTGCCTTAAAGGATACCTTAGGGTTTGCCTTAGCTCCCCCCATAGATGTGCTTGGTCTCTTGTCCTTGTGAGGTTGCCTCCCCCTTGGACATTGACTCCTATAATGTCCCCTTTGCTTGCATTGGAAGCACACCACGTGCTCCTTGCCCTTGCGTATCGGGACTCCGGCTTCCTTGACTTTTGGTGTCGGTGGAGTCTTCCTAATCCTCTTTGGACATTTACTTTTGTAATGCCCATATTCCCTACACTCAAAGCACATTATATGTAATTTACTTGAAATTAAGTTGCTTGAGTTACCTAGGGTTGAGGATGGATATAAGCTCTCTCCTTCATCCCTTCTGGAGGTAGAGGCTTCTTCTTCTTGCTCCAGTCTTGAAGAAGAACTCTCCTCCTCTTCTTCCTTAGATGTTGAGTAGCCCTCAACTTCTAATTCCATACCTCCATGATGTGAGCTACTTGGCTCACTTGACTCCTCTTCATGACTTGAATTGGAGCTCTCCTCATGGAACTTAGCCAAGTTGTTCCACAACTCCTTGGCATTGTTGTATCCACCTATCTTACACAAGATATCATTAGGTAATGAAAATTCAAAGATTTTTGTTACCTCATCGTTGATTATGGATTGGTGGATTTGTTCCTTCGTCCACTTCTTCTTCTCGAGAGGTTCTCCTTCTTTATTCACCGGAGGAAAAAACCTACTTGTACACAATTCCAATTTACTAGGTTAGTCATAAGAAAATACTTCATTCTTACCTTCCAATACGCTAAGTCATCGCGATCGTAGAAGGGTGGAATCGTGACGTCTTCTCCAAGTTGATCCATTCTCTAGCTCGTGCTCCCCCGGTGTTAATCCGACGAAGAGCAACCTCGCTCTGATACCACTTGTTAGGACCTTCGGACGCGGCTAGAGAGGGGGGCGTGTGAATAGCCGACCCCAAATTCACGTTTCTTCCTACCATTTTAGTTAGCGCAGCGGAAATAAAAGATAGAAACGAAATAGGAGAATATCAAACCTCAAACGTGACGATATAACGAGGTTCGGAGATGATACTCCTACTCCTCGGTGTGTCTGTAAGGTGGACGAATCCTATCAATTCGTCGGTGGATGAGACCCCGGAAAATCGGCTAATAAAAACTCCTTCTGGGTGGAGAAACCTCGCCACAATCTCTCTTGCAACAGCAAGATCGGAGTACAAAGATAAAGCAAGAATCCAAGAACAATATGAATGTAAAAACACTAGTTTGCTTGCCTTCTTGTCGACTGATGATGAAGCAACCACTTCATGGATGCCAACAACAGTAGCAACTGATCAGTTGGAGTCCAGCCGAGGGAAGCTTACACGAAGCTTCAGCAGTGGAGAGGTCAGCAAAGCTCAGATCGCAGGAGCAAGAAGAAGTCAGCTTCTCTATAGAGGCCCTCCACCTCTTGATTTATATGAACCTGCGAAGAAGAAGACACAAACACAGAAATCTAGCCGTTGTGACTCAACAGAGAAATCTAGCTCAGAATACTAGGCATGAGGAAATTTAAATACTAGGGTGGAACCTGATCGGTCCAGGTCTAGCCGTTGAGTCACAACGGCTAGATTTCTGTGTCTGTTCTTCTTCGCAGGTTCATATAAATCAAGAGGTGGAGGGCCTCTACGTTGCTGCTGATTTTTCTTCTTACTCCTGCGATCTGAGCTTTGCTGGGCTCTCCACTGCTGAAGCTTCCTGTGAGCTTCCCTCGGCTGGACTCCAACTGATCAGTTGCTGCTGTTGTTGGCATCCGTGAAGTGGTTGCTTCATCACCAGTCGACGAGAAGGCAAGCAAACTAGTGTTTTTACATTCATATTGTTCTTGGCTTCTTGCTTTATCTTTGTACTCCGATCTTGTTGTTGCAAGAGAGATTGTGGCGAGGTTTCTCCACCCAGAAGGAGTTTTTATTAGCCGGTTTTCCGGGGTCTCATCCACCGACGGATTGATAGGATTCGTCCACCATACGGACACGCCGAGGAGTAGGAGTATCATCTCCGAACCTCGTTATATCGTCGCGTTTGAGGTTTGATATTCTCCTGTTTCGTTTCTATCTTTTATTTCCGCTGCACTAACTAAAATTGTAGGAAGAAACGTGAATTTGGGGTCGGCTATTCTCACCCCCCTCTCTAGCCGCATCCGAAGGTTCTAACAAGTGGTATCAGAGCGAGGTTGCTCTTCGTCGGATTAACACCCGGGGGAGCACGAGCTAGAGAATGGATCAACTTGGAGAAGACATCACGATTCCACCCTTCTACGATCGCGACGACTTCGCTTATTGGAAGGTAAGAATGAAGTATTTTCTTATGACTAACCTAGTAAATTAGAATTGTGTACAAGTAGGTTTTATTCCTTTGGTGGATAAAGAAGGAGAACCTCTTGAGAAGAAGAAGTGGACGAAGGAACAAATCCACCAATCCATAATCAACGACGAGGTAACGAAAATCTTTGAATTTTCATTACCTAATGATATCTTGTGTAAGATAGGTAGATACAACAATGCCAAGGAGTTGTGGAACAACTTGGCTAAGTTCTATGAGGAGAGCTCCAATTCAAGTCATGAAGAGGAGTCAAGTGAGCCAAGTAGCTCACATCATGGAGGTATGGAATTAGAAGTTGAGGGCTACTCAACATCTAAGGAAGAAGAGGAGGAGAGTTCTTCTTCAAGACTGGAGCAAGAAGAAGAAGCCTCTACCTCCAAAAGGGATGAAGGAGAGAGCTTATATCCATCCTCAACCCTAGGTAACTCAAGCAACTTAATTTCAAGTAAATTACATATAATGTGCTTTGAGTGTAGGGAATATGGGCATTACAAAAGTAAATGTCCAAAGAGGATTAGGAAGACTCCACCGGCACCAAAAGTCAAGGAAGCCGGAGTCCCGATACGCAAGGGCAAGGAGCACGTGGTGTGCTTCCAATGCAAGCAAAGGGGACATTATAGGAGTCAATGTCCAAGGGGGAGGCAACCTCACAAGGACAAGAGACCAAGCACATCTATGGGGGGAGCTAAGGCAAACCCTAAGGTATCCTTTAAAGCACATTCTTGCAATTCTAATAAGACACATGCTAGTAGTTTTATTGCAATTGTCAATAATGATAAGCATGATAACCATAGAAATCGATACATGTGCTTAGGTGCCAAACATGTTAGCCTAGATAAGGACAATGCTAGAAATGTCAACCCTAGAGTTAACTCATCTAAGGTTAAGGAAAACCTAGATAGGAATCCCAAAACAACTAGACATATGCCTAGAAATACCTCAAAGAAAAATGAAAAATTAAAACTTGAGGTATTAAAGAAGGAAAATCAAGTCTTGAGGTCCAGACTTGACACTTTAGAAAAGGCTCTTAAGAATTTGGAGAAGTCAACTTATGGTTTAAGGGTCAAAAATCAAAGCCCAAGGACATGAGAGGTTTGGGTCACAAACCTAAGTCTCAAGTGGTCAAGCCCGCTTATCATAATGTTCCATTCGATTATGGAACAAGACCTAGGGCTAGGAAGACCATCACCAAGGTCATAAGGGGAGTCACCCCTAGAGTTGATCTTGATGAGTCCCAAATGACCAAGGCTTTAAAGCCTAGGAGGGTCATTAGGAGGGTTGCTAGGGAAGTCATCCCTAGTGAATATTTAGTGAACCCAATGAGCTCAAATAGGTATTGGGTTCCTAGGAGCGTGATTCCTTCACACTAGATGGTTTAGGGTGTGTCAACCTTAATTGGATAGGTAGTTAACCTACTCATGGCAAAAGGTGGCATTTTAGGAATTTTCAAGGTGTAATCAAGTCTTGAAAATGAAATTAAAAATAATTCCTAAGGTGATTAGGATGTGCCAACCACATTTGAGGAGTTTTCTAGGGTCAATCTAATTGGCACATAGTGATCTAAAAATCTTTAGTATATGATTTTAGGTCTATTACACTTAGGAATATAGAATTTATGGTAAAATGATCAAAATTATCAAAAATGGCAACTAAGGCTAGAATTAGGTATTTTCTATACCTTTATATGTTATTTGCCATACATTGTTTGTCATATGTCATGTCATGACATCATATTTATCTAATTATCATTTGAAATGTCATGATAATGCTTAGGTTAGTTATATGTCATGCCTTATTTAAGTTTCATACTTGATAACATGACATCATGACATTGGCACATGTTTCCACTTATGATATTATTTTATGTCATGTCATTATCTCTTGCATTTATGATCAATTAAATTGATTTAAGGATAGAAACACAATTTGATATGGAGATCAAATTGTTGTTTAGAAAATGCATGAGAACTTAGCTTAAGATGACCTAAACCCATATCTCACATCAAACTTGACTTGGATGTGGTTGATACACCTTAGATGTATGTGAGATATTAGGATTATGAGTTAGGATCAAGGTGCATAGTTCTTGTACCTAGATGAGCCTAATTCGAATTTGAGGATCATAGGGAAAACTTATGTACAAGTCATGTACATTTAGCCCTAAGATTGTGGTCATAAATTGAATGGTTTAAGATCATTTCAAAATTGATTTGAAAAACCTTGATGAAGCTTTTCTAGTGATAGCATTCATCATTGAGCAAGTTGATACAAAGATGGATTAACCTTGAGCTATTTCAAAGTCTTTCAAACTTTGTATCAAGATTTAATAATGGAAGTTATTTTCATAGAAAACTATTTTCATAAAGAGTCATTTTATAGGTGAAACGGTTAAATTAAGAAAGAGCAATCGACTAACAAGTGCATGAAGTCGATTAATAAGCAAAAAAAATCCATGACTTAAAGCCTATAAGAGAGTGTTTCATGGATGATTTTGCACGCAAGTTCTTAGGGGTTTTAGAGGAGAGTGTTGTTGCATTTTCAAACCTCAAGAGGCAATGCAAAAGTGATAAAGATCGATTAAGGCCAAGTTTCTTTGTGTAAACATGTTTATTTATATTCCTCTTGATATCATTTGTAATTTATAATTGTCTTGTATTGTTTGTAAGAATAAGTGTTGTAAGATATTTCTTCACCTCTTGAAGGTCTATGAGAAGGAGAAAGGCATAATGGTGGTAGCGCTAGGATTAGGCCATGAAGCAGGAACTAGGAATTTCAAATCATGTAAAATTGAGGTGTTGTGTGCTTGTGTTTTATTTTGTGTTTTGTTTCTATATTGTTGTTGTTTATTAACATCTTGTAGATGAGCACACAATCGACAAATGAAAGAAACAAATCACTATTCACCCTCTCTCTCCTCTAGCGATGTCACTAGTCCCAACAGAACTAATATTATGACCAAAGTGAGAACTATTAGATAGATTTAGTGCATTTAGTGAAAATAGATATATATCTATACTAAAAATAATTGACCCAAAGGAAAATTATTTTTAGGCCAAATATATGTTCAAGATAGCTTACTAATAAAGTACAACTATTGTGAATCACGCGCATAATATGTCGGCACATATTATGTGGATGATTAAGCTTATTGTGATATGTATTTGGAAACAAAATATGTTAATGTAGCTCATATAAGGCCCAAATAAATATCTATTGTGTTGTCGATTAAGGTTATTTTGAGCTATGTTTAGAAAGTATGACTAAAAGGTTATATTTTAATCCAAAGATTAAGTGCAATGTTGTATTTGGTATCTCGTTAAGACCAACATATATATACATTATTTTGATTGTTGCATTTACTTATTATATTACATCTACATGTATGTTTAGGATTTAACGTGAACTTTGTGGTTCTCTCTTCTTTTAAAAAAAAACACTCAAATCTGCTAACATCAATAACATGTCAGTGCTTACATGCCTTACTGACAATAATTTTAAGAAACTGAAAAGGACCAATAATAAAGGTAGGGGAAAATAAATAATCATAGTCTGACACTTTAAGACATAAAGGCTATCTTTGGTAAGGGATAATTAGTCTTGCAATGTAATATTGATTACATTACAAGATTATTACTCTATTTGGTATAATTTTAAAATTGTAATATAATGTAATCTGAATTACAAAAGGTCAATCATATGTAATAAAGTTTTATAATCTGAATTACAAGGCCAACAATATATAATCCAATTACATTCCAATCCCATTTACATTACAAACTTGATTACATTACCCCTAACTAAACATAGCCAAAGTGTAAAAGAAACTAGATCAGAAATTCACTTATTTCTTCTAAAATAAGATTTGAAGCAGAATTGTCTCAAATATGTCAACTGATATGTTAAGAAAGATATAGTTTTCAATTTTATTAGTTCGAAAGCCAATTTAATTATAGTGTCTAATGATACTTAGTAGATAGATACTAGTACTACTACTCACTTAAGTGTCAATATACAATATTGCATCAAGAGCTGACTACAAATTAATGGATAAGATACATCTATATAAGAAATGTCAAAAGGTTATGTTGGGATACTCCAGAGGTAGAGGGAGGTGAATAGGTTGTCTTGCTTCGTTGATAATGATTTGTAGCGAAAAATATGAAACAAACTCCTCCAATGCTAACATAAAGGATTTACTTGGTATCCACCTCAAGATACGGTGACTAATCCAATGATTCACACACAAGCCCACTCTCCACTATCAAAAACACTCTTTCTCGGAATAATCCAGAAGTGGAGAAACCTCGTACAACTCAAGAACAAAAAATACAATTCTAAACAAGAAGTAAATGGAAAAATATAAATGGAAAACCTTCTTGCTTGATCTCTTATTGCTTGAAGATGTCTCTTGTAAGCTTGGAAATACAGCACTTCAACCCTAATCTTGCAAGAATCGACAATGAAGAATCGTGAGCTCGGTGAGTTGTTGCGGAGAAGCGATGTCACGTTTGAACTCACCAATGACTTTATCTCTGCGCTTTTAGGGTTCCCAATCAATTGTCATGTCAGATCCACGCAATCCCAGCCGTCCAAACCTAGTAACATGTGCAGCTGGATCAATCGGTGGATTGATCCAGATTCTTTTTGTGATATCGCAGAAGACCCTAGAATCGATTGACCAATCGATTCCAACTTCCTCGCGTCATCGCAAGAAATCTAAGCCCTATCGATCTCCTAATCGATTGGCATGTCCTGATTGATTGGGAAACCCTCTAAGTGTTTGTGATAAACTCCCAATCAATCAATAGTTGGAGTATCCCAATCTATGGGTCGCCTTTGTCGTGATAGTGCTCCCAATAGATCAAGGCCAATCGATCAACTGATCAATTGCCCAGCCCTATCTCACTAAACACAAGTCTAGGGTTCCCTTATCTATTATCTAGTCAACCTTGATCTGTTGGATGTTCCTTGTGCCTAGTATCTGGTCAGCATTGACATGCTAGGACTTCGTCACCAAGTGTTCAATCAATCCTTTGACCCACTTAGACTTTTCTCCCTGTGCCAAGTGTCCGGTCCTCCATGACCCACTTAGACTTCCAAACACTAGGTGTCTGGTCAACCTTGACTTACCTGAATTTCCACTTCTTGGCTTCACTCATCGGGGCTTTCTCACTGCCTAGCTTCACTCACTAGGACTCTCACCACTTGACTTCACTCATCAGGATTTATATCTACCTAACTTCACTTACTAGGATTTTCATCTAGTTTCACTCACCGAGATTTTTCACACTGTCTAGCTTCACTCACTAGGGCTTTTCACACTACTTGGTTTCACTCATCGAACTTTCCAATCTGCTTGACTTCACTCACCAGGATTTTCTATTGCCCGATTTCACTCACTAGACTTTTCAACATCAAGTGTCCTCCGGTTAACACTGACCCCACTTGGATTTTCTTCTTCTGCCAACCTTCCCGTTGTTCTTGCCTTTGCCTAACCTCTAGTTAAGACTTTACAGTCAAGTATCTGGTCAACTTTGACCTACTTGACTTCTGGTCAAATTTTGACCATCAATCTCCCATATGGATAATTATACCTACAATCTTCATATATTGTCAAACATCAAAATTCAAACATCACAACTCAAGCTTCAGCTAACTCAAGCTTAGTCAACCTGATCAACTTTGACACAGGGAAAATTACACCAATAAGCTCCCTCTTTTTTATGTTTGACAATATGTTTAAGTTAGGCTAATCTCATAGTCTCAACTTCTTCTTCATGCCAAAGCATGAATGAGAGTTTCCTTCATTCTCCCCTTTCCAAAAGGGTAATCTCCCCTTTGGATAAATGAAGGTTTCCTAGCCTAAACCCTACATTTCTCCCCCTTTGACACACATTAAAAACTCTTCCCTTGAAGAGTTATCCACATATTGTTCACAGCCTCACTTGCTATTTACAACATCACAATGAAGATCTTATACCCTTTATTATGCCCAAATACTCATTCTAGAGCATATTCATAACAATGAAGGTTTTCAACCTTCCATTGTTTCATTGTTTGAAAAAATTATTCATGTCTTTAAGAAGTAGCTCCCCCTCAAAACATGCTCTAACCTTTTGTCATTGCACCAACAATGATATAAAATTCCTAAACCTTTAGAGAATCTAAAATTTAAAGTTTTGAGGTTCAAAATTTAATTTTGAAACTAAACCTTATCCTAAACTCTAACTTAGTCTTCCTTAACCATTCTACTATTGTTTGCATAAAAAAACTACCTTTAAATGTTCATAAATGAGTTGCATAGGGTTAGGGATGGTTAACATAAATAAACGCAGCTTAATGGACTAAAACAGATTGTTTCAACTAAAAACAACCTCTCAATCAATCAACTGATTGATTCCGTGAGCTTCTATTCGTGGAACAACTTCTTTAATCGATCAACTTATCGATTGAAATCGGGGCCAATCAACCAATTGATCAATTCATTAAGCTTCTGTTCATGAAAAAAAAACCTTCAATCGATTGACCAATCAATACATACCCAATTGGATTGATTATTTGATCGATTGAGTTTTTGAATTTCCTGATTTAAAATTAAACCAAAATTTAGAAGTTTCTAAATAATTCTACGATTTTCTAAAAATTATGAAATTTTTCATAAACATTATTTATGTTATATACTATCATAGAAAAATAGTTTTCTAAGAAAATAATTCCTATTTTTAAATATTGACACAAAACTTGATACCATTGAAAACTTCAATGTTTCTTCCTAGTTTGTGTATAACTATACAATGGTGATTACTATCAAAAGATAGTCTTAACCAAGGTTTTTCAAAAGTATTTTGAAATAATTTTCAAATCCAATTTCTAACCATATTCCTTGGGCTAAACGCACATGACTTGTATATTAGCTTTCCCAATATTGGATTACACATAACTATGTATTTTGATGAAATTAAAACTCAAAAATATGTACTAAATCAACATCTTAAGTTTTTGTTCATCCTCCTAACATCTCACTTATATTTAATGTACACTAAAATACATACAAGTCAACTTATGGTTTTTGTGAGATGTAGATATTAGTTTTATCCTAATTTAAAGAATCATGCATATCTATCTAAGTATTTTAAAAATGTGATCATCCACCTAGGATATCATTTGATAACTAATGTCATTGTCCTTAATTACAAGGATTTAAAGTAATGCATGATAATTTATAGCATACATCAAAATGAATAATTTTTAAAAGAAAACATACTATAACTACATGATATATGTATGACATGGCATGTGATATTTTTCATAAAGATATGAATCTAAAATATGATATCATGGTATATGATGAGAAAATAATCATGACAATTTAGCATAAATAATATACCTAGATTATCTTTCTAAGTATCTTTAATTCATTGCTAAATTTAAAGAATAGACCTAAGTTTGCCTCTATCTGCTAAGAGAATGCCAAAATCCTAACTTGACATTTCTTCGAATTATTCTATTTGTGCCAATTTTAATTAAGTCCAAATCTTCAAATTTTGACATATTTTACTCTTCAAAAAGTAAATAATTAATCCTTCTCATTTTCAAGGTATAACAATACCTTGAAAATGTACTAAGGTACTAACTTCATCAAAGTTGGGTTAACTACCCTTACAATTAGAGTTGACACTCTCTAAACCCATCTAAGGTGTAGAAAATACACTCTCAGGAACTCAAAATCTATTGGTGCTCCTTGAGTGTTCTAGGTACTCACTAGGGATAACTTCCCTTGATACCATTCTAATGATCTTTCTAGACTTCTTAGAAGCCTTGGTCATGCTAGACTTCTCTAGATCAACTCTAGGGATAAGTTCCTTTGTGACATTCTTAGTGACTTTCTTAGGCTTATTAAAAGCCTAGCCACATTGGTCTATTCAAAGTTAACTCTAGGGATGACCTCCCTTGTAACCTTGACTTGACCCTAGACCTAGGGTTAATTCCATAACTATATGGAACTCTTTGATAAGAAGGGGCATCCTTCCTGAATTGAGGTTTGCATTCTAAATTCCTCTTATCATTTGACGGTTCTTGTCTATCTATCCCTAGATCTTGCTCATTTGAACCCTTAAAGATATTGTCATTGGTCTTTTCTAATTTATCAAACCTTATCCTTAAGGCTTGGTTTTCCATCCTTAAATCCTTAGATGTGGATTTTTCTTGCTTTTCTTGAGCATTTTAATTTTTAGGCCTATATTTAAAATTTTTAGATTTCTTGCCTAAATTATTATATACCTTCCTAGCCATAGGTGAGGTAGTAGCATGATATGTTACAAATTTTTCCTTAATTCTATCATGTTTACTATTTTATGATAAATAGTATTAAAATGATATAAATTTAATCTAGCATGCTTTTTATCATGATTTAAAGGAATCGCTTCAGCAAATGATACATTGGGTTTGCTCTTAAGAGCTCCTCTTGATTTGAGCTTCCCCCTTTGAGTTTGGTCGGTTTCTTCCCCCGTGGGTATCTAGTAATGCTCTTTTTGGCTACACAAGAAGCACACAATGTGCTTCTTACCCTTCTGTATCATGGAGCCAACCTTTCTTGGCTTCTCCTTTGCCTTTGGTGCCACTTGACCCCTCTCCTTAGTCAACTTTGGACACTTGCTTTCGTAATATCCTCTTTCCCTACATTCAAAGCATATAATGTGATTTTTATTATTACAATTTAAAATTTTTATACCTTTACTTGCAGGGATGACACTTGATCCTCCATTTGATTTTTCTTAATTTTTAGAGGTGGCACCATCTTCCTCTTCATTTAATCCGGAGGTAGAAGCTTCTTCTTACTTAGTTGTCAACTAATGATGCTCCCCCTCAATCCTTGAGGTGGAGGCTTCTTGAATTTCCTCCTCGGATGACATCTTTGACTTTGTTGACTTTAGGCTTCAACTTCTTCTTCTTTCTCTAACTCTTTGCCCTTTCCGGTGATGAGTCCGGTGAAGAGCAACCTAGCTCTGATACTACTTGTTAGGACACTTCGCAGCTAAAGGGGAGGGGTGAATAGCTCGTCTCGCTTTGTCGATGATGATTTGTACTGTAAAACATGAAGAAAACTCCTCCAATGCTAATACAAAAGATTTACTTCGTATCCACCTCAAGATGAGGTAACTAATCCAAGGATCCACACACGAGCACACTCTCCACTATCAAAAACACTCCTTCTCATAACAATCTGGAGGTGAAGAAACCTCGTACAAATCAAGAACAAGAATACAACTCTAAATAGGAAGTAAATGTAAAAATACAAATGGAAATCCTTCTTGCTTGATCTCTTATTGCTTGAAGATGCCTCTTGTAAGCTTGGAAATGCAACAACACTTCAACCCTAAGATTGCAAGAATCGACGATGAAGAATCGTAAGTTCGGTGAGTTGTTATGGAGAAGCAACGTCGCGTTTAAACTCACCAACGGCTTTATCTCTGTATTTTTAGGGTTCCCAATCAATTGACACCTCAGATCCACGCAAACCCAGCCGTCCAAAGCTCGCAACCTGCACAACGGTCATCTCCCAATCAATCAGCTGATCAATTGGGGGTAACTAGATCAATCAGTGGATCAATCTAGAATCCTTCTATGCTATCGTAGAAGACCCTATAATCGATTGACCAATTGATTCTGACTTCCTCGCGTCATTGTAAGAAATCTGAACCCCAAACGATTGCCTGATCAATTGGCATATCCCAATCGATCAACTCCCAATCGATCAGCTGATTGATTGGGTCGCCTTTGTCATGATAGTACTCCCAATCAATCAACTGATCGATTGTCCAATCCTATCTCGCCAAACACAAGTATAGGGTTCCCTTGCTCAACATCCAATCAACCTAGACTTGCTAGGTCTTCCTTGTGCCTAACATCTGGTCATCTTTGACCTGCTAGGACTTTATCACCAAGTGCTCGGTCAATCCTTTGATCCACTTAGACTTTTCTCCCTATGCCAAGTGTCCGGTCCTCCATGACCCACTTGGACGTTGATGTGATGTTTGGCAGTTTGAATCCAATGACTGGATCTGCGCTACAGCTTCCGTGACCTGGATCAGACGGCCCCGATCGGCCGAGCTCAAGCTTTATAAAGCCGTGATGTCGGCGTCTTTCTCCTACGTTTTTTGTGAAGGTTGTCGGCATTCCTCTGCGTGACCAGTGCTCCGGCGATCTCCGCTCATGTTTCCGGCGACCTTTTCTTCTCTTGTAAGCTCTCTTGTTCCTTCCTGTTCTTCAATCTTTTTGTTACTTAGTTGTTTTCCGTTATCCGCTGTGTTCTGTGTTTGCTTTTCTTCTCATCGAACCTATTTTCTTGTTTTCCGGCAATGGCCAGTTCTTCACAGCCATCGAACCCCTCGCCTGGGCTCTGGTATTCTACCATGGAGACCATGTTCGATGTGGGTGATGCCGAAAGCCTTAGAAACGCCTTCGGAATCCCTTATGACCATGAGGTCATTCTGGCTTCTTCGTCCGATCGGCACATTACCCGCTGACCATCACCATCAGCTTGTTCCAAGACCAGTTTATGGCCAGTCTTCGCTTCCCGATCCATCCTTTCATCCTTGAAGTTTGTAATTACTTTCGTGTTCCTCTCCCCCAACTAGTACCCAATTTCTTTCGTCTGCTATGCGGCGTTGTCATCCTGTTCTGGCTGCATGGCATCCCTTTAACCCCTCAAGTTTTTCATTATTTCTACTACCCCAAGCAGTCTAAAATGAGACCTATCTTTTTTAGTCTCGGATTGGTCTGGTATTTTTTTGATAAGATGCCTACTTCAAATAAACATTGGAAGGAGTATTTCTTCTTCATGCGGCTTCCTGAACGGCCAAGCTTCCAGACCCAATGGCAAGTCGGATCAATGATAATTTATAGCACATCAAAATGAATAATTTTTAAAAGAAAACATACTATAACTACATGATATATGTATGACATGGCATGTGATATTTTTCATAAAGAAATGAATGCAAAATATGATGTTATGGCATATGATGAGAAAATAATAATGACAATTTAACATAAATAATATACCTAGATTATCTTTCTAAGTATCTTTAATTCATTGCTAAATTTAAAGAATAGATCTAAGTTTGCCTCTATCTGCCAAGAGAATGTCAAAATCTTAACTTGACATTTCTTGGAATTATTTTATTTGTGTCAATTTTAATTAAGTCCAAATCTTCAAATTTTGGCACATTTTACTCTTCAAAAAGTAAATAATTAATCCTTCTCATTTTCAAGGTATAACAATACCTTGAAAATGTACTAAGGTACTAACTTCATCAAGGTTGGGTTAACTACCCTTTCAATTAGAGTTGACACTCTTTAAACCCATCTAAGGTGTAGAAAATACACTCTCAGGAACCCAAAATCTATTGATACTTCTTGAGTGTTCTAGGTACTCACTAGGGATAACTTCCCTTGATACCATTCTAATGATCTTTCTAGACTTCTTAGAAGCCTTGGTCATGCAAGACTCCTCTAGGTCAACTCTAGGGATAACTTCCTTTGTGACATTCTTAGTGACTTTCTTAGGCTTATTAAAAGCCTAGTCACATTGGTCTATTCAAAGTTAACTCTAGGGATGACCTCCCTTGTAACCTTGACTTGACCCTAGACCTAGGGTTAATTCCATAACTATATGGAACTCTTTGATAAGAAGGGGCATCCTTCCTGAATTGAGGTTTGTATTCTAAATCCCTCTTATCATTTGACGGTTCTTGTCTATCTATCCCTAGATCTTGCTCATTTGAACCCTTAAAGATATTTGTCATTGGTCTTTTCTAATTTATCAAATCTTAACCTTAAGGCTTGGTTTTCCATCCTTAAATTCTTGGATGTGGATTTTTCTTGATTTTCTTAAACATTTTCATTTTTAGGCCTATATTTAAAATTCTTAGAGTTGTTGCCTAAACTATTATCTATCTTCCTTGCCATAGGTGAGGTAGTAGCATGATACGTTACAAATTTTTCCTTAATTCTATCATGTTTACTATTTTTATGACAAAAAGTATTAAAATGATATAAATTTGATCTAGCATGCTTTTTATCATGATTTAAAGGAATCACTTCAACAAATGATACATTGGGTTTGCTCTTAAGAGCTCCTCTTGATTTGAACTTCCTCCTTTGACCTTGGTCGGTTTCTTCCCCCGTGGGTATCCAGTAATGCTCTTTTTGGCTACACAAGAAGCACACAATGTGCTTCTTACCCTTCTGTATCATGGAGCCAACCTTTCTTGGCTTCTCCTTTGCCTTTGGTGCCACTTGACCCCTCTCCTTAGTCAACTTTGGACACTTGCTTTCGTAATATCCTCTTTCCCTACATTCAAAGCATATAATATGATTTTTATTATTACAATTTAAAATTTTTATACCTTTACTTGCAGGGATGGCACTTGATCCTCCATTTGATTTTTCTTAATTTTTAGAGGTGGCATCATCTTCCTCTTCATTTAACCCGGAGGTAGAAGCTTCTTCTTGCTTCGTTGTCAACCAATGATGCTCCCCCTCAATCCTTGAGGTGGAGGCTTCTTGAATTTCCTCCTCGGATGACATCTTTGACTTTGTTGACTTTAGGCTTCAACTTCTTCTTCTTTCTCTAACTCTTTGCCCTTTCCGGTGATGAGTCCGGTGAAGAGCAACCTAGCTCTGATACTACTTGTTAGGACACTTCGGAGCTAGAGGGGAGGGGTGAATAGCTCGTCTCGCTTTGTCGATGATGATTTGTACTGTAAAACATGAAGAAAACTCCTCCAATGCTAATACAAAAGATTTACTTCGTATCCACCTCAAGATGAGGTAACTAATCCAAGGATCCACACACGAGCACACTCTCCACTATCAAAAACACTCCTTCTCATAATAATCCGAAGGTGAAGAAACCTCGTACAACTCAAGAACAAGAATACAACTCTAAATAGGAAGTAAATGTAAAAATACAAATGGAAATCCTTCTTGCTTGATCTCTTGTTGCTTGAAGATGTATCTTGTAAACTTGGAAATGCAACAACACTTCAACCCTAAGATTGCAAGAACCGACAATGAAGAATCGTAAGTTCGGTGAGTTGTTATGGAGATGCAATGTCTCGTTTAAACTCACCAACGGATTTATCTCTACACTTTTAGGGTTCCCAAGCAATTGACACCTCAGATCCACGCAAACCCAGCCGTCCAAAGCTCGCAACCTGCACAACAGTCATCTCCCAATCAATCAGCTGATCAATTGAGGGCAACTAGATCTATCGGTGGATCAATCTAGAATCCTTCTATGCTATCGCAGAAGACCCTATAATCGATTGACCAATCGATTCTGACTTCCTCACGTCATCATAAGAAATCTGAACCCAAACGATTGCCTAATCGATTGACGTGTCCCAATCGATCAACTCTCAATCAACTGATCGATTGCCCAACCCTATCTTGCCAAACACAAGTATAGGGTTCTCTTGCTCAACATCCGGTCAACCTTGACTTACTAGGTCTTCCTTGTGCCTAACATCTGGTTATCTTTGACCTGCAGGACTTTATCACCAAGTGTTCGGTCAATCCCTTGATCCACTTGGACTTTTTTCCCTGTGCCAAGTGTCTGGTTCTCCATGACCCACTTGGACTTCTAAACATCAAGTGTCTGGTCAACCTTGACCTGTCTTCACTCACCAGAACTTCCTCACTACCTAGCTTCACTCACTAGGACTTCTCATCACTTAGCTTTACTTACTAGGATTTCTGTCTGCCTAGCTTCACTCACTAGAGTTTTTCACTTGGCTGTACTCACCAGGTTTTTTCACACTGCCTAGCTTCACTCACTAAGGTTTTTCACCTGACTTCTCTCACCAGCACTTTCCATTTGCCTAGCTTCACTCACTAGGACTTTTCACATTGCTCGACTTCACTCGCCAGGACTTCCCAATCTGTCTGGCTTTACTCACCAGGACTTTCCATTGTCCGATTTCACTTACCGAGATTTTTCAACAGCAAGTGTTTGGTCAACATTGACCCACTTAAATTTTCTTCTTCTGTCAACCTTTCCATTGGTCTTATCCTTGTCTAACCTCTACTTTGCACTTCCTAGTTAAGTATCTGATTAACCTTGACCTACTTGACTTCTGATCAAACTTTGACCATCAATCTCCTATATGGATAATTGCACTTACAATCTCTATATATTATCAAACATCTAAACTCAAATATCACGATTAAAGTTTGAGTCAACTCAAACTTAGTCAACTTAGTCAATCTTATCCTAAGAAAAATTACACCAAAAGGCTAGAGTAGAAGAAATTGATGTTTTTAAGTTTTATCTTGGAACTAATATATTTTTGAATTTAAAAAATATTTTTATATTATGGTCTTTTTAACCAAACTTAATTTTTGTTTCTTATTTGACAAAATAAGGATATTTATTCATTTGGAAATGAATTATTTAATATATTTTTAATATTTAATTTTGATTGATATTGGTTCCTGAAATAAACTATCTAATTAGACACCATAATAAAATAATATATATAAGTGACATAAAATTTATTTTGACTATTAAAAATTCAACTATATTGTGGTGTAGGTGTTTATGTCTTTATTTTTATATATATAATTATGGGATGATCATTGGAATGACTAATTCTATCTTTTACTTTTATATATATATATATATATATATAATGAATTTTTAATTCTCTTATGTCAAATTTTGATATTGCCATAAAATCTATTAAAGAAAAATAATTAATAAAAAGAATAAGAGTGTAAATTTAGAATTAATACATATAAATATAAAATACGTCTTGAAATTGTTTATATTTTATTAATATCATATACTATCGTTAATAATTTTAACCACAAATTTACATCGAAGAATGTTGTAACAAAATTGTTACTGCAAAACTTTTATCAACAAATTATTACGGTTAAAGATTTAGAATTCAAAAATAAAAGTTGCAAATAGATTAAAACAACTCTAGCATAGTCTTGGTCCCGGCTAAGAGATTAAAAGGAGAATTGGAAATTTATTGATTCCCATTTAGAGATTAATACGACAAGAATTCTGACCTACTTTAGAGTTTTCTATGACCATATCTTTCGAGGGTATTTTTCGAACAACTATAATTCAATTCTCACACCTATATAGCGATTGAGCAATTGATAAAACTAAAATGTCATACAAAGAACTATCGCACTTCCTCAATTTAGTTGATGGCGATTGAATCATCTACTTAAAATTAACCGGATTATAAAATATGAACACCTGATATATAAAAATATATATATAATAAATGGAGTATCTGATATATAAAAAAATGGAGCAAAAATCATGTGATACAATAATAAAGTACTCACAAAAATAAATAAATAAACAAAAGGTCAGAATTCGAATTTTAATAGAACTGAATATATTATGAATATCAATCTTTATATATACATAAACTAAACTTGGAATTTATCCCCTAGACAAACCCGAAAACAAAAATCATTAATAATTGGGCAAAACTTGAATATCTGAATTTTTAAAATACTAAATGGGGCAAGAATCGTGCAAGTGGGATATTATAAATAAAATAAAAAAAATGGAGCAAGAATGTAAGACAGCTGGTGTAGCCCAATAAAAGTAAATGCAGAGAATGCAGCATCAAGATATACTACGTTACCGATGCGCCACTATATGGAGAGAATGCAGAATGTAAGTAAATAGTAAAAAAAACACAAACATGACTTTAATTCATTATAAATTCATGAGAAGGAACAAATACGAGAGAAAAAAAAATTTGAAAAGTTGAATGAAAGAACTAATAAAAACATTCTATTTCAGAACTTAATAGTGCACTTCCTGATATCTTTATACAGAACAACGAGATACCAAACACAGAAAAGCCTGTCATTCATTTCGATTGCCATATTTCATTCCAACTCCAAGTATGCCTTCCAATTCCACGAATTAAAGGCACTAAGAACATTTGTATTTGGAACATATCATATCAATCAATATACAAACTACAACACAGAAGAATATTAATAAAATACCAACCACTTTTAATCTAATATGCCCTGAAAACGGGGACACAAAACTCAAATAATTGAACCGTCATGTAGTTCCTCTCAGTTGTAATCGGGATTAAAGGTGACATCAACTGATGCAAAGATGGAACTAAAGAAGCTTACAAGTCAGTACCAACAAGCAACATGGTGTCTTTCGAGATTTTTTTAGCTCGCCAGTAGACAGCATTTGCAGATTCAGTTGTCCCAGCCTGTAAAGAGAAAGAGGAACAAAACAATAAAACAAGTCAAATAAATTAACCAAAAGGAAAAGGTAGCGCCAAAATCATTACCTTCTTTTCCATCAGGTAGTACTCTCTCCACAATTCCATGATCTCAGGGTACATGTCTAAAGCCGAATTGTACAGATTTCGAGCACATGTAATGGCAAATTTATCACCAACAAAACCAAGGTTTGACTCTAGTTCGATACAATGTCTGAAGAGTTTAACACTTGGATGGGGTAAAGATAGAAGTCTGCAGCCACAAGTGAATGGTGATGAGCAAGATGTAAGCTAGAAAGAGCTGCATAATTAACAAAAGCAAAAAAGAGGAAAGACAAGAAACATTAACATTATCAAGAGGCCTGACTTCAGCTAGTTCCTAGTTCATACAACAATAAGTTACTAATATGAATTAAATTTAAACCAGCGCCATGGTCATGTCAGGTGTGAGCCACTAGAAGAAACAGATGCTAAAGGTAATGATTGATATGGCAGCAGCAGCCAGTTGCATTTCCTGTGGCAGGATTCCACCAACATTGAGTTTGGTTGTTGTAGAAATTACAACAAACTGCAGCTGAGGCACTACTGCCATTCCTGCTGCTTGCATTGCACCAGATGTGGCTACAGGTGGGCTGAAGACAACAAAGGAGATGAAAAACATGGCAGGAATATTCAATACTACAGGATAGATTTAGAACACCTGAAAGAACAGGAAGAATTTGATAATAACTTGGGATATATTTTTTTAATTAACCACACAAAAAAAGTATGGCACTTGCAATGTAAGTACTCAAAAAAAAAACATCATTTCGACACACAGTCACAATAGTTCATTTTGATACCTCAGGTTTTAGTCGATTGGAACTGAATGGAGAGCTCAATCGACTAAGGAATCGACTTGAGCTGAACAATCCGCAAACAAGATATTTATGTTTGGGCCAAAGATGATAGGAGACCGATGCTACAGTAGGAAAGCCGAAAGAAGTCATTAATCAAATAAAACAGCAATGCAACAGTTATAGCACCTAAGGGCAACAATAGCATGACTGATAGTGGAATCCAATCTACTTAGGTAACAGTTGGCAAACTTGGGTTAAAGTCCAACTGACTGATAGTGAATCTCAGCGACAGATCAGTTGAATGAGAAGTGAAGATTGAAGAACGATAAAGGCTATAAAAGGGGAGCGGGGAACAAGGTGGATGGCTTTTAGTTAGATCTTACAGAGCCTCTTCATTATAATCTTTATCCTCCTCTTGATACTTATTGTATTGTAACAGGTTGCTCCATAGGTACTCCACTGTGAAAGAGAAACATAGTGGGCTTTCTAGAAGTGACTCACCAATGAATAATATGCCGTGGAGTATTATAAATGAGGATTTCAAATAACATTAAATGTCTGTGTTAGTGTTGTGGTATACTTGTATACTTGCATTCTTTATATGTTTTTATTCCACTAATAATTATCTTGTGCAACCTTGTTAATATCATAGCAAGGGTAGAAAGAGTTCCTTAGTAGGCAATATTGCTATTCACCCCTCACCCCCATGTAACTCACTCATCCGATCATCCTCTACATTCGATCCCCAACAATTTATATAGTAATTTCTTTTTTTTTGGCCACCATTTTCCTTCCAAAGGACAAAATTTTGATACATGAAAAGGTCAAAAAGCTTCCAAAAACTTTTTTAAATTTTTAGTGTGCATTCTTAAAAAAAATCTTTCAATAAAGAAAAGTAGAAAGAGAACAAATAAAAATTTCTATCAATGGAACACACCCCAGTGTTGTATGGGATCTGGCCTATTATCTGTCTCAATTGTTTGTCCAGATATTAGCATCATCAGGTGACTAATATTCATATTGAAGAAGAAACTAGGGACTATTTCTTGAATGAAATGGAAAAAAGAAACCTAGAAGAACTACGAATGAGAAACTTAAGAAAAGCAATTTTAGGTGAAGGCAGCAAATGATGATAAACCAAGTATATAACAGCAAAACACCACTGCAAGAAACTTCAAACATACCTCTTGTACATGCCCCTTGTTTGCTGAATACCCTCTCTTTGAAAAATCAAATTTAGGACAGCAGAGGCAACCGAAGTTCCAGAATAACTACTGCCAGCTTTGCCTAATGCTGTCTCCAAGATCATCAACAGCTTTTGAAAATATTCTTTGTAGTTTGAAAAAAATTTCAATACCTTCAACAGAAAATCAAACAATTATATGTCTAAAATTATATTAAATTCAGTTACAGCATTCAAAAAGATTTCAAGAAGTTTAAATCATCAAATAAATACTCAGCAATATTATTCTAGATTCTAGTGACACTTACCAACCTCTACTTAAGCAAAAATGACAGTCATATCTTGAAAAAATAAATGTGACAAGGCAAAATGTTAAAAATCTGTGTGGAATGCTAAAAGCATGTATTTGAGAGTTTGGAGAAGTGAAGAGATGAAAACATTTATTTGAGTGTCTGGATAAGTGAACCTAGCTTGCTTCTCCATTGCAAAATTAATTTAACAATTTAAAAGTGCCAAGGTTCAGTCTAGGTGGTGCCTGATTTGGATCAAAAGAACTAGTATAAGTACAAGAATAGATATTAACATCAAGTCAACTTGATCCGTGACCAAGGAAACAAGAAAAACATGATCCCTAAGCATTTTAGTTAATTTAGTCATAAAAAATAAACAGAGGTTGCCAAATAATAAAATGATTTACTTAAAGGGGTGTAAGTTTCACCCATCCAAATCGAGAGAAGCATATGTAACATACCATAAGCCACAGATTCTCAGTCTTGGAAATGGGCAATCTATTCAGCACATCTTTAAGGAGGTTGAAGATAGAGTTCAGATCTTCCTTGCTGATTGAAAGTGATTTATTCGTCAAACATTTGATCTCAATGGAACTTCTCAGAATCCACAAGTTAGTAGCCTCTGCAAGTTTACCAGTGCAAAGTTTCTTTGCGAGGTTCTTTGCTTCATTTAATCTCCCGGATTGCAAGTAAAATGTAACATATTGACAGGCAAGATCCTCATTTAAGCATCCACTAGATTCAGCCCTTTCATAAAGCTTAAGAATGGATGAAATGGCATCTTGATCATCAACAAACATATTATTCAGAGCAGAAATTGAGTTTTCTCCATCAGAGGTAACCATATTCAACAAAAATTTTGCATAGAGAGAAAACATCTTGGCTGTTGGCAAGATATTTAAAGCCTCCTCGTACACCTAAAGTATAGATGTGCAAGTAAATTTAATTAAGACTGTACCCTATGAAGTAAACAAATATGATCAATTATAGAGAATAAATAAAAACAATCAATTCATCCAATGTAAATGTAGAGTTCAAAACATACATATAATTGCCACTAGTTACAAAAATAATTTACCATCATAACATCAGAATAACTTTTAACGGCATGCAAAGAAGCTACTTGCTCACTTTACTAAATTTTCTTCATCAATGGAATTATGCTAAAACAGTAAAGGAATTCAGAGTACCACTCACCTGAATAGCTCTGTCCAATTTGGTCAGAAGTTTTGAACTTTCAGAATTATTCAGATCTGAAATATAACCAATTTGCAATTGAGCAAACCAGTCCCAGTAATCCTCATTGTGTAAGAAATCTTTCTTAAGATGTTCCAACACTTCAACTTTCAATTTGTCACAAAGTGTGATATTCGCAGCATCAAATATCTCCACAAATTTCTGTCTTAAGGTGATACTTAATGGTATAGCCTCAATGGCTCCGTGGTATATGGTTTGAAGAACCAAAGCACCTTGCTGCAAGAAAAGTTCTTCTCTTTTCTCCAAAGCACCTTCATGCACATCTGATGCTTGCTCTTCAATAAATGGTATTAAAAGATCCTTGTTTTCTTCTTTCCACTGATCAGAATCATTGCTGCTATGTTGCAACAATGAAACATCTCCTAGAGCAACTTTTCGAGCTATCAATTTGTTGAGATAAGTTAGCTCCATCCGAAGATACTCCAGCCATAGATCTTCTGAATCAGGACAAGTCCTGAGACCATTCTGCATGAGAGCACGAGCAGCAGCAACATTCAAATTTTGATCAAACTCCCATGCTGCAGCATAGATCCAAAGTCCAGGAACCTTTGGATGGTACCTAATTGCCTGTGCTAGGACCTGCAAATATCCAGAATATTAATACGAAGCAAATTGCCAATTATTACATGAACCTGATGTCTATCATCCACAATGAGAGAGTATTACTGGGAGGACATGTCTAATAACCAAATATATCATTTCCCGATAAAATAAGAGTTTTTTCTTCATTTAAGTTCAAAACAACAAGTTAGCAGATCAACAACCAAGGAACACAAAATTGAGATTAGTTTGCTTAATAGAAAGAAAAAACCAACAAGTTCTAGTCTAAATTGAGATTAGTTTCCTTTTAATTCTCACAGGAAAACAACTAGGATCATTCTAAACTATAAATTAATTAAAAAATATATATATATAGTTCAAAAAGCGAATTACCATAACTCATTAACGTTCCAGCAACTTATATCAAAGACATTTTGATGGAGACTAGGAATGCAACTTAAACATCAGTCTCTCATAACCAAACAAATTCAAAGACAAAAAAAAAACAAAGAAGAGGAACTACAAACTCAAAAAACTTCATCTTTGTACCTGCTTCATCCGTCCATGTCTTTTGTCTCTGCAAAACTCGAGGTATTTGAACCAGAGATCCAAATCACCCCTGTACCTCATCGTGACCATCCGGTAAATATCCAATATCCTTAGGACCCCTGCGATGTCAGACAAGGACCTCTTCCAGATCTTTGATTTCTTCTTCTTGTTCTTTTCGAAAATACCCTTGTCGGCGAGCTTGCCGATAATGGCACGCTTTCGGAGGCTGCGGAGGGCGTCAAGCTGCTTCTCGTACTCAATATATGCTATAAAGTCCTGTTTCAATGGGGAGCGACGCTTGAGGCGATACTCGAAGTCCCTACGGCGGCGAACAATCTCAGCAATCTCTTCACCGGAGAAGAGGCCTCGCCGCTCGAGGTCGTCTAGCTCATCCGCCATCCGCTCCATCCGATACTGAACCACGTCCGCCATCTCCTCTGTCTTGGATGGTGACAATTGACTGCAAGCAAGGCTCTGCGAAAAAGTGAAATTGGATGCGGTTTAGGGTTTAAACCCTAATTTTATGCCACGCGCTGGAGGTATTTTTCGGAAAGCGGCGATTAGGAAGTTTATACGGCTGCTGACACAGTTTGCGGACTCGGGAAGAGGAGGTCGACGGCGGCAGTCAGTGGCTTCGGTTTGGAGATAGGGAGGAGGAAGAGGTGAAACTTCGGTTTGGCCGAGAGAGACTCACCGAGGGAAATGAGTGCTAAGACCGGCGACGTCTGCCGCCTCGACTCGGGAAATTGAGGAGGGGTTAGGGTAAGAAGATAATAAAAGAAAAGTTATTATTTAATTTCTGTTAGGTTTAACATTTTATCGTTAACAACTATTAAATTAAATGGCATTGGAGGGGTCCAGATTTTTTTAAAAAAAATAAGGGAAAATCATCAGTTAAATTTTTATAATAAAAATTTAACTACTTATAAAATTTCTTTAAAAAAAATCACCCGTTAAATTTTTTTCATTCAAATTTAATGATTTTCAAACCATCAAGTTTATTATTAGATTTATTTGACTCCAAAATATACTTAACTTCTAGACTGTCCACCGTGAACACTTCTCAATTTATCCCAATGACTAATAAAAAAATTCTATTAGACCGGGTCGATCATCCCTAGCTAGATTTATATTTTTTTTCTTTGGTTCAAAGTAAAGTTGTCAGATGGGTCAACCTGTGGCTGGACGAGTCGGCCCATGGTGGACTAGTCGTTTGGCGGGACAGGGCAGAACGGACGATCCATCATCTTGGTCGGTTGGGAAATCCCTAATTCAACCCAATTCAAGATGGATTGCCGATTAGGCGGGCCAACCCGTGGGCTAATTAAATTTTTTTAAAAAAAAATTATATCTTTTACGTTTTACTTGGAAAGATTCATCAATAAAATATATTCAGAAATACATATTTTAAAAGTAATAAACATAAATGAGTGCACATATTTGATGAAAATATACTGTTTTTATTTTAAAATTATAATAAAGAAAAATAATAAATTAAAATAAAATTTAGATTACATATATTTCTCAATCAGTGGATCAACCTAATTAAGTCTATATTATCGGATACCCGCGTGAGTTGCGAGCTCAGGTCAGCTCACGGTAAATTTGAGTTAATAAAATTTTAACACAACTCATTAAATTATTTAATGAAGTGGGCTAACCCAACGGATCTAACTCAAATTGATAACTCTAATTCTAAGAATTAGGGATTAGCACGGGTTCGGATTAGCATAAGTTCAATTAAGTAACAAATCGATCCAACTCATTAAATTTTAAAACTCAGTTCAGTTATTCTAATTTTTTTCTATAAAAAAAAATCAGTTTTTTCTTTTTATTATTTTAGGGTGTAGCCATTTCCAATTTCTATTCTGATACTACTTCGCATAACCTCGCCGTCGCAACCACCGGCGCGGAGTCCAGTTGTCATCGTCCAAGACGAAATGGTAGACATCATTCAATATCGGATGGAGCAGATGACCAACGAGCTTAATGACCTCTTCTCTCATGAAGAGGCCTTGCTGCTTGAGGTAGGCCTCTTCTCTCATGAAGAGAGAGATTGCCCAGATTGTTTGCCGCTCCGGCGACTTCGAGTACCACCTCATAAGTCGCTCTCCTAAAGCAGGACTTCATAGTGTACATTGACTAGGAGAAGTAGCTCATCAACCATCAGCTCCATTTTAAAAGGTGAACTGTTAAAAAAATTCATTTAAATTTAATAATTTATGGCCATTAGACTGCATTATTATTTGGCCCCTTTGTTTCTAAGATATTAAAATTAGGATTTAGGGTGTAGTCACATCTAATTTGTATTCACGAGACTTCTTTGTACAACCTCGCCATCACACCCACTGTGATAGTTGATGGAGTTAAAGATAGAGATCAAGTTAAGGTCATGGGAGAAAAAGAGTATCCCACTTTAGATGTTGTTAACGATCCATTTTGTATCAATAGAAGTTTGATTAGAAGGGTTAAGGTTAAAAAGATGAAGAAAATACTTAATACGTTAATTGAAGATGTGAAGATCAAAGATATAAATGAATAAAGTTTGACCAAGAGTAAGTCATGCAACTTAGTTAACCTAATTCAAATCTTAAATGAGCTTAATTAGTCATTTAATTGTAGTAAAAGATGATTACACTCACCTCAAGCGCCTCTTACAGCATGTCCTCAAGTTATGTGAAGGAACATAAATCATAGAATCAACTTATAGTCGACCGCCAAATGGCTAGGGGGTGAGAGGAGTTTTTCTCTAAGAAGGTGCGCTCGTTAGGAATTAATCTATATATCATTGTAGTAAATCTGTCATTCTCTAGCTAATTACTTAATTAGTCACTTAAATCTCTTGTCTATGTAATAGGGTTATATTTGATATGTAGGCCCAATTTATGCTCAATTTCCATCTTTATTTGGATTGTAATGAAGTCATACGCTCAAAATAACTAAGTAGTCTATATAGGTCTTTACTAAATGAGATTCCTTTTGGTCTTTTAGAATTTTTAGGTCACCCTATAGTTATAAATAAATGGGGCACCGACTACACGTATATCTTTTGGCTTATTTCAATCTAAAGCATGATGAGACTCTCACTTGTTAGTTTTTCATTAAACTAGAACTTATCAACCTCAATCCCAAGGTTATGACGTCTTTCATCTCCTATACTAAGATTCGATCATTCGTAAACATTGGCTCAAGATTCTTTTCATTCATCTTATCAATTTAATCTTTCCTTCTTTCATTGTTCAATTTGTTATGGGTTCTATGAGATATTATTTTGTTAGGATCAGTGGATCAGCTAGAGGAGGGTGAATAGACTACAAATTAAAATTACCACTTCTCTTGCTAACTTACTTTTAGCAAGGACACATTAATTAATTATAAAAAAATAATATAAAAGAAAGTAGGGGGATTAAGGATTTACTTGGTTACATTGTGGGTGGTTACAATGTTGGACCCCGTGGTAGTTTTGATGTGATCAACCAAGTTGGTTAGGTCCTGCTGTGTTTGATCCCTATGTCTGAGTGTGCAGGAGCTTAGGAACACAGGAAGTCGAGCGGAAGACGCAGCTAGCGAGAAGGACGGTACGGAAAGGGAGCCAACGGGCTCGGTGCGTCCGAAGGACGAGAGAGCTGCGGAAGAGTACTCCGGTGGGCGTGAAGAGCGTGCACGGTGTTCGAGGGACGTTAAGCCAGGACGGAAGGCTGCTCGAGGAGAAGGCCGGGAATTGGGTTCGAGTGAGCCCTATTCCGGTTGGTCGCAATCACCCAAAAGAACGGAGCGTCGGAAGCTGAAGAAACCAAGCTAGAAATTAGGCTACCAGCTTGGAGGCGCCTCCAGCAGGATTGGAGGCGCCCTTGAAGGCGCCCTGGAAGGTGCCCTTGAAGGCGCCCTCAACAGGTCAGTTTTGACCATTTTCGTGCGGATAAAGTTTTATCCGCTGACTGAGCTGGAGGCGCCTTGAACCTTGTTGGAGGCGCCTTGGACCCTCGGGATAGACTTTCCAGGAGCTATAAAAAGGCCCCTGGAGCTAGGAATTCAACAACAACTCAAGCAATCAATCCATAAGCAATTTCTAGCAGTAGTTCTGAGAAATTAGAGTGTAAAAGGCTTCTCCGCCTTCAGAGAAGGAGAATTTTCTTAGTGCGCTTTTCACTGCCCTGGATTAACAACCCTCTTGGTTATAACCAGGTTAAACTTCTGTTTCTGCTTTTATTTTCTGTCTTTATTATTTTACTACTGCATTTATTCTGAGTTGAAATCCGAGGAGGGTAGTTTCATTTTTATTTACAGCAATTCACCCCCCTCTTGCCGGTCTCCGCTGCACCAACAAGTGGTATCAGAGCCTGATCACCTCAGAAGGACTAACCGCCAACTGAAGCACTACGATCAAGACGATGCCCGGAGCGAACATCCATCCCCCGAAGTTCTACGGAGACTTCGCCACATGGAAGTGCAAAATGGAGGTATTTTTTAAAACCGAATTTGACATTCTGTTAATAATGAAATATGGCTATGCAGTTCCGAAAGATAAGGAGGAAAATACTTGGACGAAAAAGGAGCAAGCAGATTTCGTCGCCAACGGAAAGGCTGAGTTCCACCTACTCAGCGTTCTACCGCCGTAGGAGGTAAATCGGATCGGAAGCTACGACTCAGCAAAAGATCTCTGGGAAAAATTCCTGGAGCTTCACGAAGGTACTTCTGAAGCGAAGCTAGCGAAGCGCGACATCCTCCGGAACCAGTTAACGAACCTCCGGATAAACCAAGGCGAGAAGGTAGCGCAACTCCAAGCGAGAATCAAGGAGCTGATAACGCAACTAACGAACCTTGGAGAAGAGGTAACCAATCGTAATTCTATCCGATACGTGCTCAATGCCTTCCCAAGAACTCCAGAGTGGGCCTCCTTAGTAGATGCGTACTACATCTCTAAGGACCTCGAGGTAAGTACGTTAGAACAATTATTTTCGACTTTTGAACTTCACAAATCTCGAGTTTCAGAGCCAAATGGAGTAGAGAAGACCAGTCAGAACATAGCTCTAAAGGCAAGAGTAAATGGTTCTGACTCCGAAGCCTCAGTCGACGAATCTGAAGTGGCACTACTAGTAAGACGCTTCAATAAGTTTTTCAGTTCTAATAAATTTAAATCGTAGAGGCATCATCGAAAGAAAAGGACGGTTCATTGCTACAACTGCAACGAAGAAGGGCACATCAAGGAGGACTGCCCAAAATTGAAGAGAAAGGAGAAAGAAAAGGAAAAGCCAAAATACAAGAAACCAGAACCCTCCAAGCACAAGAATCTGAAGGCTACTTGGTCAGATTCGTGAACCTCTGAGTCAGACATCGAAGAATTCTCAGGATTAGCACTATTGGCGAACCATCAACCGGAAGAAGACTCAAGCTCAGAGATGAGCATCGATGAAGGGGGAGGAACATCAGAAGAAGAAAGCAGCAGTGAAGGGGGAGCGTCACCAGATCAGGTAAGTAAGGTACGCAATCTAACCCCGTCTCAGTCATTTCGATTTATTAAATCGCTTTCTAAAGACTTATTCGAAGTAGAAAAAGAAAATAAAGAATTAAAATGAAATTAGCAAAAGCATGCCCACTTGAAATGTATGATAGTGTAAAATCAGAGAATGATAAATTAAAATTAGAAATTGAAAAACTGAAATCTGCTGCATGCTTAAATCAATTTCCAAATTCAAAATTAAGAATTTATGGTAAATTAAATTGGTATATAAGGAAGCATCAAGGTCAACTTAGGAAAATACCAAGAAACTATGTACCCCCTAGATTTTTGAATAATCCTGTAGGAAGGAACCTCTATTGGGTTCCAAAATCTGTGCTTAATTAATTTTTTCAAAAATTAAAAGCTTACAGTGAGAAAATTAAACATTGAAATTCTTTATGGAAGCTTTGTCTAAAGAAGTGGTTGTTGCTCCAATAACCAAGAATGTCTAGTGCCTCGCCACGACCTGGAAGCTAAAATATTGAAAGAAAATGTTTAATTAACTTTCTGAAAAAGCATTAAACAAGAATTAAATAATGCTTTGAAAGTTTATCAAATATTTGTTAAAATAAACAAAAATTCCTTAAAATTTTTCTTGAAAATTCGAACTTAGAAATTATTTTTTATTTTTAGAAATTTTTTCCTAGAAAAATCCTAAATAACTTTATTTGACTTAGAAATTTTTCAGCTTAGACTTAGAAATTTGTTTTATAATATTCTAAAAAGTTCATTCTTGCTTATAATTTTTTTTAACTTGAAATTTTTTTTTCAAAAATTCATTTTTACTTAGGAAATTTTTTTCTAAGATTTCATCCTACTTGAAAATATTTTACTTAAGACCCCATTTTTTGCTGTGATCAAAGGGGGAGAGAAAAGTATAAGTTTAGGGGGAGTTAGAAAGAGTCAAAAATTATTCTTAACTTGTTAGTTTAGTAATTTTTCTTTAAAATTACTATTTATGTCTATTTTTACCCTAACTTGAACTTGGGTTGATGCACATCAAAATGGGAGAGATTGTTGGACCCCGTGATAGTTTTGATGTGATCAACTAAGTTAGTTAGGTCCTGCTATGTTTGATCCCTGTGTCTGAGTGTGTAGGAGCTTAGGAACACAGGAAGTCGAGCAGAAGACGCAGCTAGTGAGAAGGACAGCACGGGAAGGGAGCCGACGGGCTCGGTGCGTTCGAAGGACGAGAGAGCTGTGGAAGAGTACTCCGGTGGGCGTGAAGAGCGTGCGCGGCGTTCGAGGGACGTTAAGCCGGGACGGAAGGCTGCTCGAGGAGAAGGCCGGGAATTGGGTTCGGGTGAGCCCTATTCCGGTTGGCCGCAATCACCCAAAAGAACGGAGCGTCGGAAGCTGAAGAAACCAAGCTGGAAATTAGGCTACCAGCTTAGAGGCGCCCTTGAAGGCGCCCTCAACAGGTCAGTTTTGACCATTTACGTGCGGATAAAGTTTTATCCGCTGACCGAGCTGGAGACGCCTTGAACCTTGTTGGAGGCGCCTTAGACCCTCGGGATAGACTTTCCAGGAGCTATAAAAAGGCCCCTGGAGCTAGGAATTCAACAACAACTCAAGCAATCAATCCATAAGCAATTCCTAGCAATAGTTCTGAGCAATTAGAGTGTAAAAGGCTTCTCTGCCTTCAGAGAAGGAGAATTTTCTTAGTGCGCTTTTCACTGCCCTGGATTAACAACCCTCTTGGTTGTAACCAGGTTAAACTTCTGTTTCAGCTTTTATTTTCTGTCTTTATTATTTTACTACTGCTTTTATTCTGAGTTGAAATCTGAGGAGGGTTGTTTCATTTTTATTTACAGCAATTCACCCCCCTCTTGCCGGTCTCTGCTGCACCAACAACAATGTGGGTGGTTGTTAATCTAAGACTATGGAAAGTACACTTAGAAAATTCCTTCGATAAAGGTTGGAGGGGGAGAAGCCACTTACAATAGTTGAAAGCTTATAATGAATTATTGAAGTTAAGAACAGGTGTATCTCTACAACTAGTTCTAGGGCACTATTTATAGTTCATTGGTTAAAGTGATCATTTTTTGTTGATGTGACAATGACTAGGGATGCCTCCAATGGGATAAGTTTACCAATGTTTGGTTGATCTAGCTGAATGGAGGCGCTTCAATTCATTGGAGGCACCTCAGTTCTGACGGAGGCACCTCAGTTTGGTTTACGTGGACTCCGTTGCTTATCTCCATGACAATAGCTCCAAGTTCATCTAAGGTGCTTCGGGTCATCAGAGGCTCCTCAAGTCCCATCTGCGGCAACGACTTCTCTAGGCATCCGAGGTGCCTCAAGATAATTGAGGTGCCTTGAGTCTTTAAATCTTCAGGGCGCGCCTCTAGTCAATTGGAGGTGCCTCGAATGGTCAACTTCCAAGTTGACTATTTTCAGACTCTATTTGCTTGGGTGATGTTCTGGTCATCTGAAGTTGAGCTCACCCGAATTCAACTTTGGCCTTCTCTTCGAACAGGCTTCCTGTCAAATTTTTATCCCTTGAATGCGCCTCACGTGTCTTTCTCGTTCCACCAGTGTACTCTTTCACAGCTTCTCGTCCCTTGGATGTGCCTCACCCATCAACTCCCTTGCCATGTCATCATTCTCACTCACTACATATTCCGCTTGACTTCTTGTGCTCTTAAGTTTTGCACACTCAGATATACGGTGTCAAACACATAGGGTTTAAGTTAACTCAGTTGATCAACATCAAAATTAATCCGGAGTACTTTTAATCTCTCTATTTTTGATGTACATTAACCCAAGATAAAGTTAGGGGAAACAAATAATAAATGATTTAGGTTAAAACAATTTAAAACATGAAATTTTACAATTTAGTCCTCCCTTGAACTTAATGTTCATTAATTCTTCCTCCTTGATTACATTAAAAATATGGGTAAACAATAAAAAAAAAAAAGATAGATAAAAAATCTATAATTTTTTATAGGGGATGTTCATATAGTATGCAATTCTATATATTTATTTTAAGCAAATTATTTTCAAGTAAACTAATTTCTTAGAATTCAACATCAGATTTTCCAAAAAGGTTTGAAAAATATTTTTATCTTTCAAAAAATATCAAAAGTTTTTGTCAATGTACAACGTATTCAATTTGATCGTAGAAAAAATTTTCAAGAAAAAACTATTTTTCTTTTATTGAAAAGATATTTTTATTTACATAAATGGATTTTTTTTATAAAATAAATTTTGACTACTAAAAATTTTACTAGTTTTTTTGAAAATTCAAAATCTAACCGTTAGTTTTGTAAAAAAAATCAAATTATTTAAAAATTAATCTCTAAAAATTTCCAATTTTAAAATTTCATTTTTTTGGTAAAAAATTCATAAAAATTGAGTAACATTCAAAAAAAAAATTTGAGATTTTTTTCTGCTAATAGATAACATATTTGTTTATTATAGAAAGAATTTAAACCTAAGAAAATTGAACATAAAGTTTACGAAAAATAATTTTCCAATAATGTTAATAAATCAAATAAATTAATTTCTAGCAATTAAATCCCAACAAATCTAAAGATTAGAATAGGTTCTAGAATTCAATATAAATTTTTACCTGCTGGATTTGGATTGATCAAATATTTTCTAAAAATATATCTTTTTTGACACTTTTATAATTTGACCCTTATAATTTCTAATATACCAATTAAGCTCTCCATAATATCTAAAATTTGAAACTTATAAGAAGTTTTAATTTAAGCATGTATGATCTTTTTCTAACATCTCTATTTGATCTTTTAATTTTTTTTTTATTTTCAACCTTAATTTTATCAAAATCTTTTAGTAAGCATGCATAGTCTTTCTTTGAATTTATATATTTGGTCCTAGTTTTTTACATAGAGTTCTAGATAATATTTTAATATCATCAAACATTTTATCAGAAGGTAAGAGTCGTACCTCACTTATCGTGTCGGATTGTAAGTGGATGCTCCTCCTTCATCGATGCTCTCTCCTGAAGTGCCTTCGTCGTCTTCTTCTTGGTGGTTAGTCATTAGTGCTAGTCCAATGTATTCCTTGGTCTCAAACTCTTCTAATAATGACTCGCTCCATGTTATTTTGAGGTTCCTTTATTTGGACCTTCTTGATCTTTGTCCTTTTCTTTTCCTTTATTCTTCAATCTGAGGTAATTGTCCTTAATGTGACCTTTTTCATCACAGTTATAGCACCTTGTATTTCTTTTCTTCTTCCTCCGACGTAGCTTTGTGATAATGGTCATTTTGGTTTAACATTTCATTTTAATTTTGGGGTTTTTACTTACTCTTATGGGGTTTAATTGCATTTGCATCCACGGGAAATGAGTTTTGTCACTAGTAGACACTTTTATGGATTATGAGGCAAAAGTGGGGTTGTTTGTTAACAATTTGTAAAATGATATTTGCATATGTGGAGGGAGAAATATGAGCTACTCGTTAGGTTTAAGGAGATCAAATCTGGACCATGCAAAGGGAGATCTCAAATCGGGCAAAGAGATAAAACGCGGAGATGAGATCTTCTATCCCGAAAATATCATGCCCCCGTGTCCTAGCGCCAATCGGACGGCTATGACATTTTCATGATGTACACTGCATCCTTGAGATGTGATTTAGTTCGTCCGATCGGCGTTGGGACACGAGGACATGACATTTTCGAGACATAGGATCTCTCTAAAACGTGAGGGAAGCTACAGGAAAGGGGATCGGCAATTCTTGGGGCAAGGGAGAAGAGACAAAGAAGCTCGTGGGTTCAGCGGGGTTTTTCATCTTCAAGCTAGTTTTCTTCTTCTTAACGGGTTCTAATTACATTTAGAGGGTTGGAGTGATCTCTGAAGGCACTCTTCCTGATTTCTGATTTCTGGTTTTTGAAGTGCCCATTGGATTCGCTGGGTCAGATCTAACCTGATCGCTTGTCTTTCTTCTGTGAGATCTGAGTCCTTCGTGAGAATCTGTGAGCGCTCGGGGTTTCCCAAGCTCACCAATGTTCATTTCTTTTCCTTATCTCTGATTTTTGCATTCTTGTTTTCTTTGTTTCCTGTTTTTGAATATATGTTGGTTGATGTGTCTCATGAATTTGCGCTGTTCAACAAAGAACATGTCTGAGTTCTAATTCCCTGTTCTTTTTAATTCACTTGGAAGTTTAGTAACTCTTTCAATGGAGATCTGAAATTGAATTCGTAATTAGTTTAGCAATTGTTTCTTAATACTGTCCGCCTGAATTCTGATCTCTTGTCTCGATAAACAACTAAGATTGATTAGATCTAGATTTCGCTTGAGCATTTAGTTTGGTTGTTGGAATTCATTTTTGGTTCGAAGCTTGCTAAATTCGGGTACATGAATCTCAAAGGATCTAGAACTGAGGTTAATTCTTAGGAGTTGTTAGATCCTGAACTTAGAAGCTACTCGGTGATTTGAGTTACATCGATTCAAATTTCTGATCTGAATCGAAGACCTATAGAGACTTACATCAGAACCCTGTTTGGGAGTTACAACAATTTTTTTTCAAGGTCTTTGAGACATGATCCTAGGTTACCTTATACTATACTAGTTAAGAGTAGAATCTAAGGGAAATTTTTTTTACCAAGTTATCAGGACACAATCTTAGGTTATCACTTTGTCACTTGATTTTTATCAAAATCGTTAGTTTTAAAAAATTGACTTATTTTCCTTACCATATAACTCTCTTGATCTTCGTCGAGATATGACTGTGAATCTGATTCAATCTTTTTGCCTTTTATCGCTAGGTTCTGACTTGACCTCTCTTCATTTGTTGAGCCTACACATCTTGACTCATGTAATTCGAAAGTAGACAATAATTCTTCTAAAGTACTTACCTCGATGTCTTTCGAAATATAATACGAGGCTATAATTGAGATCTACTCTTGAGTTCTTAAAAAATAATTTAGAGTGTATTTGATTGAGTCTTGATATGTTACTATTTCTCTGAGTTTGGTGAGTCTAGTTATCAACTCCTTGAGCTTTGCATGTAGATGAGCCACCTTTTCTCCCTTTTTCATTCGGAGATTGGTTAGTTGATTTTGGAGTAGGTCTCGTCTTGCTAGTTTGACTTCCGATGTTTCTTCATGAAGTTCCAGAGACATCTCCTAGAGTTTGTAAGCATCAATCCGGTTGACTTCCTGTGAATGTAGTACGCTTAGCAAATAAAATTCTACTTTACTGGTGGCCATAAAGTCGGGCTGCTACTTCTTGTTCCAAAGGTACTATTCATTTTCTTCTCCATTCTCACCTTTGATGCTTCAAAACCATATTTAATTGTTAATAAAATGTCAAAATCAATTTTGAAAAATACCTCAATTCATCATTTCCAAAGCACGAACTCCTTCTTGAACTTTGGTCGGTGAATTCATGATCCGACTATTCTTCTTGTTGCTTTAGTCAGTGGTTAGTTATTCTAAGACAATTGGGCTCTGATACCACTTGTTAGAATCGGTGGACCGACTAGAGGGGGAGAATAGCCTGCAAATTAGAATTATAACTTCTCCTGCTAACTTACTTTTAGCAAGGACACGTTAATTAATTATAAAAAAATAACATAAAAGAAAGTAGGGGAACTAAGGATTTACTTGGTTATAACTTAGATGGTTGTCAATCCAAGACTATGGAAAGTGCACTAAGAAAACTCCTTCGATAGAGGTTGAAGGTGGAGAATCCCTTTTATAGTAGCTAAAATCTTATAATGAATTATTGAAGTTAAGAACAAGCGTATCTCTATAACTAGCTCTAGGACACTATTTATGGTTCACTAGTCAAAGTGACCATTTTGTAACATGGCAATTCAGGGTGACTCGATTGACTGGGACACCTTCAATGGGATAAGTTTGCCAATGTTCAATTAATCTAGCTGAATGGAGGCACCTCGATTCATTGGAGGCGCCTCAATTTTGATGGAGGTGTCTCAGTTCAATCAAAGGTACCTCAGTTCGGCTGATGTGGACTCCGTTATTTATCTTCGCAGCAACGACTCCAAGCTCATTCAAGGTGCCTCAAGTCCCATCTGTGGCAACAACTTCTCTAGGCATCTGAGGCGCCTCAAGCCAACTGAGGTGCTTTGGGTCTTCAAGTCTTTAGGGCGCCTCCAGTCAATTAGAGGTGCCTCGAATGGTCAACTTCCAAGTTAACTATTTTCAAACTCCTCTCACTTGGGTGATGCTCCGATCATCTAGAGTTGAGTTCACCCGAATCCAACTCTAACCTTCTCCTCGAGCAAGCGTTCTCTTAGCTTCTTGTCCCTCGAATGTGCCTCGCGTGTTCTTCTCATTCTATCGGTGCACTCTTCTATAACCCCTTGTCCCTTGGATGTGCCTCGCCCGTCAACTCCCTTTTCGTGCTATCTTTCTAGCTCGTTGCATCTTCCACTTGACTTCTTGTGTTTCTAAGTCCCTACACACTCAGACATAAAACATCAAACACATAGGATCTAACTTAACTTGATTGATCAACATCAAAATTAACCTGGGGTACTTACACCTTCTCCTTAGGTTCACATTAGTTGATATTAGAGCTTTGGTCTTTATAAATTGGTTTGGTTATATTTTTATTTTTATGCTTGAATCTTCATCTATTTTATTCATCTTATGATACTTATGTAAGATCGAAAGCGCTAGAGAAGGGAGGGGGGATTAATAACGCTCGTGCTTTTACTTTTCGTTTCGTAAATACGTAGTGGAAATAGAAGTAAACGAAAAACCAATCGCTAACACTTTTGGTTACTTGGTTCGGAGCCTGTGTCGACTCCTACTCCAAGACCCGCACGTAACAGTGCTTTCGATGGGTAACCACTAATCAATAAAAAGATTACAGATTGAGTATTACAAATAATTAGCAATTTAAAGAATATCGACAATAGAAAATCTTCGGTGGAATAGTCGTCAGAGCTTTAGGGCGTCGTAGCGGCATTTTCTGAGCAGCTCGAAGAAGTGGAAGTCGTTCGTTATGTTATTCTGAAGCTTCTGGTCGAGGCTCCTTCTATAGGCTGTTCCGGGCGCCCAGAACCCCTCCGGGCGCTTGGACCACGTAGCTCGGCCACTCCGCGTGCGCCACATCAGCTTCCCGATAACTTTTGTGTTCCGGGCGCCTGCACTGACTTCGGGCGCCTGGACTGACTCCGGGCGCCCGGACTAGCTCGGGGCGCCCGAACCACCTTTCTCCAGCTCCTTGTTTTCTACAAAATAAAGTTAGTCCAGACAAAAATAATATACTTATAATATGAAATTATGACAACATCTGATTGTCCGGTTCTGACTTCGAATTTCTATCCAGAAATCCTAGGTCGAACCAACACCTACTGTTCCCTCACCGGGGAACGCGTCCTCACCTACTCCACTCAGGAGAGTTTACATGTTGCTAGTTGATCCTCCAGACCAATTGAACTTTTGCTTAGTGTCTAAAGCTTCCGGTCTTGATGTTGGACGTCTGCTCCATGACCTGTCCAGTCATCCACCCGGTTCGCAACACCAGAATTTCAACCTAGGGTTACCACCTCCTAGGATTTTTCCTGAAGCTCTCGACCCGCCAAGACTTTCCGCCTAGGGTTACCACCCCGTAGGACCTAGGGTTACCGCCCCCTAGGTTTTTTCCTTTGCCCAATCACAGCTAGGACTTTTCCTCACCTAGGGTTGTCACCCCTAGGACCTAGGGTTACCACCCCCTAGGGTTTTCCTGTAACAACCCAAATTTCCCTATTTCGAGTTCTAAATATCCTTAAAAATATTTGAAAATGCTTTTAAAATATTCTAGAGATTTTTAGAGTATTTTTACGCAATTTTTTGAAGTCGTTTGATATTTTTACAAAACGAAAGAAGTTTTGACAAAAATAATGTCCAAGACGAGGTTTGAACCGGAAACCTCGAGTTAAGCAAAGATTCGGTTAACCAACAGACCAGCCGAACTTTTCTTAACTAAACCTATATCGAAATATAGTTAAGTTATAATGAAACCCTAGTTACAAAAGGGAGCTTAATGATACCCGAAACATAATTGCCCGAAAATCTTTCTCTCCTTCCTCTTCTCTCGCGACGGCGTTGACAATTTCTCTCGGGCAAAAACGCAGCAAGCAGCTGGCGTCTCCGGCGGCCGGCAAGCACCCCTCTCCGTGAAGTCTTCGCACCGTCGAGCTCCTCTCGTTGAGAAGGAAGCAGTGAGCACGAGGGAGAGGCCACGATCTCAAGCTCACCCGAACCCTAGGAAGTCCCTCTCTTCGGCTGTGAGTTCAAGGAACCGAAGTAAGTTGCTACTCACCTGTGGTAAGAGTAGCTCCGATTTTTGCTTTGGTGTTTTCTTGAGTTTTACCGTGAAGAAATCTTGGTTTTTGTTTGCTGCCGTGAACCCTAAAGAAAGAAGAGAAGAATTAGTACAGTTTAGGCCTGAAGGACATATTTGATTTAGGTTTTAGTTTCCTCCTTTGATTCGGATTAATCTGCACATTCTTTACTGCCGTGAGGAATTTTGGGATTTGACCAAGGATTTAGATTTCTTTTTTTGGGTTTTCAATACATGCTGTAGAAAAAGTTGTGGTTTGCTAAGAATCTAGTTTCCTTTTGGGATTCAGATTATGCTATGCAGAATAGGGTTGCTGGAGGAAGTGTAGCTTCGGGTTTTTTTGCTTTTTCCCTTGCATCCCTGCTGTAGTAAGCTTGAAGATCTCTATATTACTCAATGAAAGTACAAGTTTTGTATAAGTCTCCCATAGTTTTTGAACTTCAGTAGGTTTTAGGTTGGAATGGCTATAAGTAGCAAATTTGATTTTTTTGTTTTCCCTACCGTGGCACTGAACAGGAGGTTGGTGGTTTCAATTTGTGATTGCCTTGGGTATGAATAGTATGGTTTTGAG